>NC_034420.1:13146350-13364763 GCF_002078875.1 Numida meleagris
CCCGCCGCTGCCCCGCGGCGTCCCGGGCACAGAGGTAGGTGCCCGCCGGGTCCCGCGGCCGTCCGCCGCCTCCGGGCTGCTCGCTTCGCCCTGCCTCCGGCTGCCGGTGCCGGGCAGCCCGCCCGTCTCAAGTCGCGGCTGCGAGCCCTGCGGTTTGCTGCTCCGCTTGAACTTCTTCTGCGGGCGCTTTTGCTGGGTTTCCAGTTGCGAGCGGCGGGCGAGGACGGGGACGGAGATGGGGACGGGGACGCGGAGCATCGCCGGCAGCACCGCGCCGTGCCCCCAGCCGCCCCTGCCCGCCCTGAACAGGGCAGGGTTCGGTCCCGGAGTTCCCGGTGCGGGATGGAGCACATGGCAGCTCGTCTGCCTGCTCCTCCTCTCGCTGCCTCGGCCGTCACCGCCGTCCCAAAGTCCCCGGGCGGCCGCCGGCACCGCTGCCGGTTGCTGCCCGCGGCATCCCCGTCCCCAGCTGGCCCATCCCCGCCGCGCCGCGGGGATTTCGAGCGACACGCAGCCCTTACGGGCTTGCAGCCCGCACGCCGGCTCCCTCCCCTGACCCTCCGAGTAGTCCCGAAAGGGCTCCGCGCCCTCTGAGCGTCGCCGCCCGGCCGGGAAGCCCCGCTGCTCTCCGAGGGCCGAGCTATGGGTCCCGGGACCCCGCTGCATGTCCGGCAGCGCGGGGTCCCCCGGGCAGGCGGGTGGGCTTGGGCAGCTGTCCGCTGCTTTGGGGAGCAAAGGCAAGTTTGAATGAACTCTGCACACTTCGTGCTGGTGAACCAAGTGCTTGTACAGGACAGGGTCCGTTTGCCTTATGTAAGTGTCTGCCGTGCTAATGAATAATGGAATAAAAATCCAGCGGCATCAGGACGTGTTTAGGTCCAGTATCTCTCTCCTCTCGTATCTCTCCCTGCAAAGATGCCATTCTGAGGAATATAGAGGAGTACAGCCTTGTCATCCCCACCAGCACCGACTCAGAGGGCAGGTTCCTATCCCACCTGGTGTCCGGACCGCCAAAAGCACGCTTCAGGAGAGCTGCGGACAACTTGCAACAAGAAGCAGCAAATGAGCAAATATTTTACAATGTCACTGTTTTTGGAAGAGAGTTTCACTTCAGGTTGCGGCCAAACTCCAGGCTCGTTGCCCCTGGAGCAACAGTTGAATGGCAGGAGGACTCGGATGAGACTCGCATCGAACCTCTCTATGGGAATTGCCTCTATGTTGGGGATATCACTGATCTACCAAATGCTTCAGTTGCTATCAGCAATTGCGATGGGTTGGTGAGTTACTTTTGTTATTATATCTAAGATAATTACATTAATTTTCTAAATATAAAATGTGTGGACTGCCATAAACTCACACCTCATATGGTAACTGTGAATGCAAATTAACTAATGTTCCCTTGTGTGGGAATAGCTGCGCCGCACCAGGCACTGCTGTGCAGACAGTGGCACTGGAAGTCGGAGCACATGCTCTGCGGTAGCTACTCGGTAACACAGCAGCCGAAGCCAAGATTTGTGTTGATTTGTGGTAAAGTTACTTGAGGCACCTGACACCTTGGCAACAGGATGAAATGTCATGTTCTGGAAATCCTCTTCCGCTTTTCACTTCCAATCTGCAAAGGGAAATTTTAGAAGACTTGATCCTGAATAATGGGCTGGACTGCCCTGTAAACAAATCTGATAGGTAAGATACGTTTCTGCCCTGGGAAAGTTCAATTTATTCAGTCTTTTTTCATAGATCGTTCACTCAGTGAGTTTTATTGCCTAATCAAGTGACTGATGGAAAGTCTCAAAAGAGTCTGAGTTCCACAAGTGAAGCAGCTCCCTGTGATTCATTCCGCAAGGCTGTGTGTTTTAAAACTTGCTGCAGCTTTCTGTTCTGGAGTGCTTGTTTCACAGTCAAATGATAACTGCTCGTACCTGACATCCTAACCCATTGCACTATCACTCGGACGGTAATTACTGCATAGAAAATCGTTAACTGAGAAAAAGGCTATATTTTTGATAATGAACCGCTAATCTAGCCAATATTTTCTTGCCATATCCTTTAGAGTTTGTAACTTTGAGATTACTGTATTTTAACGCATTCTGTTCTCTGCATTAAAAAAAAGCTAGTATGAGTCAGTTGTGTTTCTGTTTATTTAATCATAGAAAGCCGTTCGCTTGCTGTGCCAAGATGATAACATGCATGGGGATAGTCTGTTGGCTATCTGAGAATGGAAAGGAGTCAAATACTTTTGCCTTGACTCTTTCCTCTCCTGTGATTTCTCCTAGCTGTGTGCTTCCCTGCTTGGAGAAGCAGGTTTTAATGTTCTGTTTGCTGTGCACAGCTGTCCAAGGGCAAGAGGAACACCAATGTTGTGCAAGAAGAGCAATTTAGAAAGCAGAACATGACCCTGGAGGCCTGCCTCTCATAGGAAGCAGGAGTACTTTGGTCCCCCAGTACCTAGCATGCATCATTTTGTATAGGGCAAATTTTTCTTGCTTGGAGCATTGCAGAACTGGGGCGGAGTCTCATTCCGCAGCTTGCACCCACAACCTGCGTGCCTGATTCCAGTATTCTTGGTTTCGTTGTCCATTAGAAGAACCAGGAGAAGATTTGGTCTGGTGTGGGAGCGCGTTTGTTATTGCCCACGTCCTTGAAGCCATACTGCAGGAAGCATTACCTCAATATCTTTAAGCATCTGGCTTTAATGATTTCCCTGAGATTGTGCACTAAATCTGTTTGGAACAACAAATTGAACTCTGATCCCTTGGGTACTATGTTCCATCTCTACCCATTCCATCCTAAGTTTCTCTCTTTCTTTTGGGGGGAGAGTTTAAAACAGATATCATTGGAATTATTGAAACTCCAAGAAATGATACTAGCGATCCCCCAGCAGTCACTGGTCCAAGCACTGAAGCTGAGTGCACTTAACTCTGTCAGCTTACTCTTTCATTTCTTGTGTTTGCAAAGAGTATTAAAGATTCTCTTGAACAATATGTTGCTAACGAGACATCCTCAAAGACCACTCACTGGGCTGTATGTTGCTCTCAGATTTATTGGGATTTTGAATGGGAATGAACGCATCAGGAATATTATTCTCACTTGGTTTTGTATGTCCATTTTGCCACATCTTGTTTACTTCAGTGAAGAAATTCAACAGACTCCTGCCTTGTCCTTCAGCTGCCTGGTGGTGTACATCCTGTGGCCAGTGTTCTTAACACACCTCTTCTATTTCCATCTCCTTTCCAGGGATGCTGGAGCTTTCTGACAACTGGGTTGTCAACTGAGGAGTGCTAGAGTTGTTTGTTGCAAACTTGTTTCCATTAATGCCTTGAAATGCCTGCTATTGAAGGTGGTTTGACATCTGCCTCTGTTTTTGGTGGGCTTCCAGCTTTTGCCATTGGATATTAAGGTGGAGATAATATTTGAATTAAGTTCCAAAGTTTGATCTTTACATTGCAAAATTTGTTGACTGAATTTAGTTCAAGTAAGTGAATGCATCTGCCATCTTGCCAACTTCTGATGTTATTTCCTCAGAACATCCCCTTTGGTTTGCACTTAACTGCCAAATGTGTCTTATTTTCCAGTTATTGTCTGAGAAGAGTCTGTCTGGTGTTGCTGGTGTTGCCAAAAAGAGAGGCTGTTGGAATGGATTTATATGTAAATAGTAGATCTGTGAACAGATTTTTGAACTGTACTATAAATGGCAAAGGTTTTTAATCTGCAATCATTTAAAGAAATTAAAAGGTACAGTGAATGCATATACAGAATTATCTGCTGCTCTGACTGAGGAGATACACGTTTAGTCTGGGGCCTCTAAGTTTTCTGTAACAGAAATCAATGACAAAACTATTTTTGTTGACTTGAAAATCAGATCAGAGACAGGCGAAGAGAACTTCCGAAGTATGCAGTCTGGGTGTGTTTTCAGAGTTCAGATGGATCTTTGCAGATCATTGGAAAGCTAAAGCTAATCGATAGTTTTTTTGAATTATGGATATGAGGTTTATCATTCAAAATTTTTCTGAAAGCTTTCTGCCTGAAAATATAAACACTCAGGACAATGTGATGTCACCTTGATTGTCACGATAGAACTCAAACTAATCTTCACCTAAGTGGGCAAAACCAACATGGTTGACTGTCTGTGGCCTGTAAGACGTTGCGGCAGGTAGTGCACTGGGAGTATGGTTTGGTCCTTGGCCAGGTCCTCACTGGGGACACGTTTGGAGATGAGGGAGCGAGCTGACCTCGAGGCTGTAAAAATACCATGAAATAATAAAGGGTCGCAGAATTTGGTTCTAAGATAAGTCCTTCCCTAACCACAGCAGATGAGCCTGCTGCTGTGGACAAACTCTTTATGCATCTGGGTTTCTTATCTTAATAAATACCCGTGCAGTGCTTGAGGCAGACGTGTACTTCTTGGTTGTGAAACGTAAGAGGCATAAACTCTCTCCCAGTTTCCTCATAACATTCATGGTTTGTGAGGCAGAACATGTGCTTAAGCACAGGCAAATGCAGGAGGATCACAGTATGAACAATATACTGGTGTGGGTAATGAGCGTATAATTGCCTTAAGCCTCGTAATCAAATTTATTGTCAGATTTATGGGGGCTTCTAAAAGCCTGAGGATCACAGCTTGGCGTTGGGGAGTCAGAACAATCTCACCCTCTCTGAAGCAACTGGAGGAACATCGGCTCCAATACAGGAATATGATGTCTTAGCTTTGTTTCATTAGCGTAATTCTAATAATTATTATAGTTTGTATAAACTACAAAAATTAAAATACCTGCTGTTTGAAGACTCTGTGTACATTGCCATTAAAATGGGAAAAAAATAGAAATGGACATAAAGAAAGTAAGCTATGGAGGACATTTATGGTTGTGAGTTTTCTCATGGAACTACAAGCACTACCCTTCATGCGTTCTGTTTTGGGGTACCATGCCACAGCCGACTCACTACTGTAACTGACATAAGTATTTCTTCTTATGGGATGAAATAGGCAGGGTTTGCCCTACAGCATTTCAGTCTCTCCTGGATGCTGTAATAACTGTTTGAGAGAAGCCTGTTAGCTGGCTGCTTGCCCAGATGCTATTTCTTCTAGAAACGCTTGGGAAGCCAGCAGTACTTTTTAGATTGTTGCCCAAAACTAATTGTAGCTGTAGTACTGAGCTGACCTGGGTGGGTTCCTGGCCATGCATTCCCCTCACTAAACAGTCATGAATCTTCAGGAACTGGCTGGCGCTTTGGCTGTTGTTAACTTAGGTGCACGTCTATCAATTGTCCCAAGACATTATCTGTGTTATTAGTGTTTTATTTCCTGTTTTAAAATCAGCTGGTTGGAATACATTTATTTTCTCTCCTCTTTATTTCAAAGGGACTATTCATATGATCTAATTTTAGACATGTAATGTAAGTTATAAATGTAGGAGCCCAAATTCCAGACTCATTCAAACAGCTTTCCTGAGAGCAATTCAGACTACCCATGTGAGGTGCCCACCTTTTTCCCTCCCAGGATAGTATTCCCTCTGTCTTGCCTACTGTGTTCCCTGCACTCCTGAGACACTTAAACACATTGTGAAATCTGCCCTTGTTCAGTATAATCCTGCTTAACTTTGAGCATGTGCTTGTGCCCTTTGAAGTCAGCGAGCTTTCAGGTTGTACTCTTAAACACCTTCCAGACAGAGCTGCCTTCCTGAACCTGGCCACAGCGCTGACGTTGGGTCGAACTCATCTTATCTAGATCCCATAACTTACCTGGGCAACAGGGTGAAGGATCTGCTCACAATGAATACAACAGGGAAGACAAACATGCTTATGTAACTGCTATTTTTCCATTTAGACATCCATCTCTTGCTTTCATATGGATTTACAATTTAGTTTTGTTTCTGCTTTATCTGGTTTTTGGATTTCACTGGTTTGTGATGGAGCAAAAAAGCAGAACTCAAGGTAGCACAGGATTGTCTTCAAAGTCTGCTCAGGTCCAGTACCCGATGGCTAAAACAGATGCCTGCAGCAAATAATTCCAGTAATTCTTTTTGTAATGTAAGTTCCTAGCATTGATATTGGGATTGTGTTGCATACATTTTTAGTGGATTAAAATTTGGCAGGGATGATCTCTTCATTTGGGAGCTTTCCCTTAAAATTGGAAAAAAAAAATCTAACCAAAATTGCCATCTCTTTGTGTGCAGGGGCAAAAACCTGTGGGCCTTTGGCTTTTTCGACAAGTGGGACTCTGAGACAGTGGCAGGAGAAATGCAAATAATTCCTTCCTCTGCAGATGATTAGAGAGAGATCTCTATTAACACATATGGTCTTTCAGATTCATTTGGCTTCTCCACTTGTTTAAGCCAAGCATGTATGTCAGTTTGGAGCAGAATGGGAGTCTGCACGTCGC
The DNA here is from genome assembly GCF_002078875.1 of Numida meleagris. Taxonomy (NCBI): domain Eukaryota; kingdom Metazoa; phylum Chordata; class Aves; order Galliformes; family Numididae; genus Numida; species Numida meleagris. The sequence continues at coordinate 13,152,727 of NC_034420.1, forward strand.
AATTCATACGCGTTATATGAAAGACCTGCATCACCTGACGGAAAGCAGTGAGCTATTTTAGTCCCTAATACTCAAGAATGTCCATATATTTTCACAAGACAAAACCTTTAGTTCATAATCCGTCCTCTGGGTTCATGTCCCCAGCTAGCACCAGCCTAATTAGTCAGCCCTTTCTGCTTTGTAAATTGCAGAGACTTTTCCTTGTAAGAGCTATAGCCTGAAACACTGAGAATGTAAACACTATGATTCAGCCTCTAACTGGAGTAAATTATCCTCATTTTGCTCTCCTTAGGAGAGAATCTCTCATCAGCAAGTAGTAGTTTTTTTTTTTCTTTGCATCTTCTGCGCATGGAATACCTCACCTACATTTATCTGAGATAATATCTGATATTCTGACATCATACAGGCGGACACCATCTGGACAGAAAATCCTCGGGCAGTCTAACCTGTATTTCCATGGTGTGCTATAGGCCTGCAGATAAAAGACAGGTATTCCTTTATGTCTGATCTGACCTTGGATTGTCCTGTCTGTGGGAGTATCTCAGCTGAACTGTCCTCCTTGATGACACAAGAACTAGTTTTCCAGTCAGAGTATTAAACCATGTGCACCCGAGAACATGTGCCTAATGGCTCCTCCTACTTTCCATCTCGAAAGACCCAAATACAGTAGCTAATTTTGCTAAGGTCATAATTACTTTCTGGCGTAAACAGAACGTCTGTTTTGAGAAGTCAGTCCCTGTTCAGCTTCCAGAGGCGTGCCCTTCAAAAAGGCTGTTAGCTGACCTAGCTACCGGCTCCCTGCTTCCTCATGGCGTGGAAAGGTGTTCCAGGGAATCTAGCAGTGCAGATTTCTTCCAATAGCAAGACATTCCCACATTTGGAGTGAATTACGTATATATACCTTTTGCTATAGAAAGTTGGAAAATGCGTGTTTGGATCAACCAGAAGTCCAGCGGTTGCGTGGAGCAGGACCTCTCCTGCACAGGTCACACGGGTATTTTATTTGACCCATTTCTGAGCACTTCTTACTCACAGCGGCTGTTGCTTTGTAAGCAGGTTGTGCCATTACTTAATTGCACGTTCAGCCAGGACATTTCTCATACCGGGTCTGATTAGATCAGAGAATCAGGGAGCAGGTCTTCGCGCTCCTGTAGGAGGTTGCACAAAATTGCATTCTGTTTTTTTTTTCCCTGGGAATGGCTCTGATGTGCACGCCCTCTTTTTCAGATCGCCTTCTCCTTTTATTGCCTTCGTTCTTCCAAAGTTTCAATAAGTTCTTTAACGCGTCACATCTGGTTTCTTTAGCCCCTTTATCTGTGTGTGTGTGTTTTAAATTCATCTTTATTTGCAGAGTTTTGACACAGCGGGTTCCAGTTTTAATAGTCTGCGAAGTGAAAGGCCTACATTTCACATGCTATTTTCAGCACTGTTCCATTAAATGGTAACATTGAAAAGAAGAGCATCCTCCTCAAGTGCTGAAGGGGGTGTTGCTTCCTCATACCTAAGTCACAGTCCCCGCTATAGATCTTCTGGGTTACTCCCAGGTCTCGAAATGTCTGGTACTTTCCTCAGACCTGGAGTTCTTGGAGTCACAAACATGAATTTCACCATTAGTTTTTAAACTTTTTGGTCTGCGGATCTGTTTCCTATTTAAAACAAGTGTTTTGAGTAAGAGTTTTTCTCAAGGAAAAGACAGAGGAAAATAAATTGTATTTCTTGAAGTCTCAAAACCCACCAGGGCAGTGAAAATCAGCCGGGGTGTATTCCTAGTGTCCTAGGGATGCTACTCTTGATCAGCATTTGCTTCACATCCATATTCTGTCTTACTCCCTTAGTTTATGTAAAATTTTATGGGCTTTTTTCCTTTTTATTTTTGCTACCTTTGTCACCTTGATCTTCAAAATAAATAAGTAATTCTTCATGTGTACATCTCTCCATGGGCAATTGAAAGGTTGAGTCTGCTCAGGGGCAGTGGTACTTTCTGAATCTCACACCTTCCAAGTACGGTATTATCATTTTTCCCATTACCGTGGTGAGCTATGAATAAAGCCACTTTAACCCCCTTCCTCCTGTCATTCCCTTTAACTTTTCCTGTAGTTTTACCTCTGTGTTTGAATTTCATTGCACGGTCTGATCAGTTTTTTCCAGCATTTAGCCTGTAGTGAGGTGGACCTCACGGGAGAGATTGCAATCAATTTCTACTGAAATGAACCATGAAACCTACTAATGTCATAATGAAAAAGAGTCAGTGAGTATCACTGGGATCCTTGTAGACAAGGCACACCCAGAAGGACAGGGGCTCCAGGGTCAGTGCTACACTGGCACATGAAACCGATAGGAGGAGTTTCTGCTTCAAGTTGTGGAGGCGAACATGGCTTTCTGGCATCGTGCAATGAATGCTGTCCTCAGTATGGATTGGAGAAAGTCAAAGTAATATGTCAAGTTCAACAGGAAAGAAAAGGCCTGTTTTCTTGGGAGTCAAAGTATTTCAAGAGCTAAACATAACAATAACCCATTGACGTTTTAATAAAAATATGGAAAAATGATAGAATTTAGAATAGAAAGCATAGACGTGAGCCCAACGACTTGCTAATCCTGCTACCATTTCACCCATGTGCATAAAACAGAGCTAACAGCCAGTCCTGCCCCAAGCAAACTCATGCTGTGAGCCCTGCCAGGGCCGCGTGTGTGCACCTCCGCTGCGAGGAGCGGTGCCTGCAGCCCTTCACCAGCAGCAAGGGAGACCTGCATGTGGGGCAGAGCCTGGAGCTCTGAAGTAGAAAAAGTCTGAAGAAAACGCCGAGATTAACTAAGGATAGGTGGCAGCACAGGCTGTGGTTACTGTTTTAATAGTGGTTTTATTTGTTCTGAAGCATGACTTTTGGGTAAATCACGATCAACCAATTCATATGCAGATGATTAAACTTCTTGATTCTTCAGTGTTAAAACTACTAGGCTTTCTTCTTTCCCCGAGCAGAGGAGCTGTGGAAGGAATGTGAAAGATGTTGTTTGGAAAGCATTCTGCAAACCAGAATGTATTTAAAAAACAGTCTCTGAGAAATAAATCACTACCTGATGATGAAGACAGCTGAGCTGGGCCAAGAGTCTTTCATGTGCCAACTCTCTCTCACGTGACACGAGTTATATTGGAAGCTGCAGTCTGTGCTGCTTGTGAAGCTGAAAATGCTGAAACATTTTCTTACACAAAGTAAGTAATAAGTAGATAAAAATATGGCCTTGAAACTTTTCAAAATATCTCTCTGTAGGTCATGGTGAATCTATCCAAAGTCACAATCCTGCTGTAAAGTGGGAAAAAAACCATCCCCAAACACCCAGAAGTACAAATTTTATGCCCAATAAAGCACTTAAGGATGAAGAAATTATAGGGATGAATTTGGATTGTTTTCAGGTTTATATTAAAGCTTGAAATCAGTTTCCTACTTGTTTTAGGTTTCATTGTGAAAATGGCAGATCCAGTGTTCATCAGTAAACCCAAGTGCTGAATAAGTAAATAAGGACTAGCGGTGTCTGTCAGCACCAAATGTTTGCAAAAGTTAAGGCACATTAAGGCTGACATAAGCAGTAAGTGTAACAATGTGATTAATCAAAGGATGATTTACCATTCTGAAATAGAAATATGAAACTCAGGCTGAGTAATTAATGGACAAGCAAAGAAAGAAAAGAGAACTTACATGATGTCTTGCATTCATTGACACTCCTTTGTAGGAAAGGATAGGGCATTTACTATGAAAGTAAAATTACTGGGTAGTTCACTGCAGTCCAGTTAAGGCCAATAAAAATTATATACATCATTATATATATATACACAGAAGAAGTGCTGAAAATAGAGTATAATCTTGCATTTCTCTAAGCAGAAAACTGCAAAGTAAAAATGGATCCTCCATGTCAATTTTTACATCGTGGTCCATCCTCATTTCGCATAAATGCCTGGAAGGTCCCATTGCAAGCAGCTGATCTTCGGGCTTGTTCCAAAGCTGTTGAAGTCACTTTGGTTTCACTGGCTTCATTGGGCTCTGCTTGGGCAGACTGATTAGCAAGGGGACATTCATTCTGGGGCAAAATCAGATCATAGCCTTGTCTTTCACCTTGTTCTCTGTCCCCTGGTGCAGTGGTGGCAAGGGGGTTGAAGACAAGGTGCTCAAATGGAGCTCTTCCATTGCTGTTTCTATCCCATATGCTGGATGGAACAGGGCAGAACTGCATGCTCCTAAAGCTGAAATAGCTCTGCTAAAGCTTCTTCCCCTTCCGCCTCACACCACATCGCTGCCACAGGAGACGTGATGCATTAAGTGAGGTGGAGGGACCAGGAGAAACCCTCCTCTTGTCCATGGCAGGAGGATGAGACAATTCCAGCTGCCTTGATTTGCAGGCTCATTCTGACAGCTCTTCTGCCTTTCTTCTATGAGGATGGAGCCAGGAAGGAGAAAGATTTTCCTGCTTTCTGCATCTGCCCCTCTTTGCTCCTGCACTGCTGGAGGTATGCTGGGGGAAGCCACGAGGAGAGGACCTTCCACAGGTGGGGCTGAAGCCTCTGAGATGCAGAGCTTTCTGTCCCTGCCTGAGGTTAGCTCTGACTTCACTAACACTAGTAGCACTTGTAGAAAACTCCCCAAATGCCAAACGCAGCTCCTCAACCCAAAATACCCAAATTATGTGGGAAAGCAACATGAGAATAACTCCAACTGCATATCTGTTCAACAGGCTGATCTGGTAGCTTGGGAATAGCTGGATCCTAAACATGCATCCAGCCAAACAGGAGTTTGCTTTCTTTGATGCAATCTTCTTTCAGCTCTCCAGTGCCCTCTTTGAGATCCCGATGGTCTCAAGTCCAACAGTCTGTCAGTAGGTGGGGAAATCAGACACTGGGTCTATTCAATTATAACGAGCCAGACCTCTGCTGATATGTGGCATCGTTCCTCCGTGGGCTTCTGGGAGCTCTGTCACTTTGCATTAGCTGAGGACCTGGCCTTATGTAATTAGATGTTTTCACACTCTCCTGGTGACATGCTCTCCTCCGACAGCCTGAATTACAGACTATCATGGTCTGTAAAGAGATACACTCCTTCCTGAGAGGCAGAAGGATACACAGAATCAGACTGCATATGCACTATTAAAATGAGATTTGGTGAAGGAATGTATTTGGGATTTGCTTACATACTTGGAAATAGCAAAAATGCATTGGGAGAGGAGAGCGGTGATCCTGAGGGCTCTCAGAGTCCTTGGTCACAAAGGGCAGATGGGTTAAAGACTCAGCTGCAAGCGCTGGGGGTTCTCGCACAGATGTTTGGGCTCGCTGAAGGCCGAATGGCTTCGTGGCTCTGCATTATCGCGCTGATGTAATTTTGGTGACATTTTTGTGTTATCGTGCAAACCTGTAGAAATCACGGCACCGCTGGCAGGGCTGTTGAATAAATGTTATAATAACATGAAATTCATCCATGATGAATCTTGTTGGGTCTTTGAAGGGTTTGGCTGCTTCTTGTGTTCCTTAGGAATGGCTGAAAGAGGTGGTTGCTTTAACCTGTGGAGTTAAGAAACGTTCGTGCTGGGGTAACCCTTTTGTAGGGCATTTGCAGAATGGACTCTGTGTCATCTTTAGCCCAAGGATGTGATTTTGAAATATCGAATCACTGCTTGCAAGTACTATGGTACGTCCGAGCTATTCCCACTGTGGGAAACTGTTGGTTTTTTTCTCTTTTTGTTTTAAATTTGTTTATATTCAGATCATTTGTCACTAATATTAGAGGCCTATCAGGTCAAATTTAATCCTCTTTTTATCTCTTCTATGCCACGAATTCCATTGCTTTGACTTAATATAACACTGACAGTTGCAAGGAGTCTTCTAAATCCCGAAGTTTTGATTTTTCATTAGGACATCACGTTCTTAATTAAAAGAGGCAGAGTCTCATATATGGAGGCTGCTTAGTGAGTTATGGGCTATTGGTGACCAATTGTGAGATGCCTTAAAGCATCCTTGGAAAGAATGCTGAACACAGGCCGACCTCAGACCTTCTCTGAGGCAGTTCTAGCCTCTTGCAGGCTGTCTGATGGAGGAGTTGTTAGCACTCAAGGAGGGCAACATGGATTAGAAAGTGCTGGAACACTTTGTCAAAATGTTTGCTTAGAGAGGCTTTGAGATTGCATTGAGAACCATGGTGGAGCTGCACTTTTGACTACTTCTGATTAGCAGAAGGTGACCTTATGGCTTTGCTGTGATGCTGCAGTGCCCTGAGGGAGCAGAACACAGTGATGGAAACACACATGGAGCATCTTGTCGTGACGCAGCCCTTTTGGCTCAGCGATGCCTTGCCATCCTTTCTCCGGCCTTCTCAGAAGGAACGACATGAAGTCCTGTTAAACTTCAGGGTCTTTTTGTGAGCCACCCAGTGAATATCTCCACGGGTGCTCTGTCTTAATGATGAGACAAGCCTCGTCGTCGCTGGCATTGCTCACAGGAGGGGTGCAGGCTGCCTGAAGTTTGATACAGCTCGGTAACTGCTTTCCATCAGCTTCCTTAGCATCCATGTGAGGAGGCGCTGCCCAGCCTCATAAAGTGGTGGCAGTGGGGTCAAGGCAGAGAGACAAAAGTGGGCAGGCAGCTCCCTTTGGTTCAGACCCCTCAGGTACTGATTATAGCTCAAATATCACCGGGAACCTGGCTTAGTCCCTGATAAAGAGATTTATTTTTCTGTTCCTGTTCGTGCTGCATTTGGCCACGATTCCAGAGGACAGCTCCACAGAACAATACGGTTCATTCTGGGAATAGACTCACTCTGTAAGAGTAATCCAATACACTATTTATAATTTTTGGCACTTCTTGTAACATGAAAGCACAAGGCAGTGCCAGTGGGCAGCACGCTGCAGTGGCTCAACTAGCCCTAATTTTTGTATTTCTCATGGGTGTGGAAGCAGCTTGCTCCTTGTGACGGGTTCCCATCCCCTTCACTGAGCCAGGGACCTTCTCAGCATCGTTCCTTTGCAGAGGAATGCGCAGCAAATGGCCATCTTTGAAACTGCAGCCAAGGGGAGGTGAGTGTGCTCCACCATGGCTAAAGGGTTGGGATTCCAGAGCTGCACAGATTGTCTGAAAGCCTCGCTCCCCACCGACTGTACGGAGCTGGTGCACTGTGCTGCTCGCCCTTTCATGGTTGGAAATATTTCCTTCAGTGGAGAAAAATGCACTGTGGTTCCTGTGGAGGACCGTGTCACTGAGAACAGGAAGAAGGCCATGTCCCTTCGTGTGCTGTGGTGAGAAGGAGGGCTGGGGAACAACAGAGGGCAAAGGGAGCACAGCCAGAAGCAGCAGGTCAGCATTAGCAGGGGAGATGCTGAGCCTGGTACTGGAGTGCCGAGGTGATAAGAATGGCTTATGAGGAGCCCATGCTGCAGGAACGAGCAGAAAACACTGCTGTTTTTTTGGCTATTTACAACAAAATCCTTGTTCAGTGAATATCCTCCTCCTCCAAGTCCATCCAGAAGGGAGAACAAAGCAACAAGCCATGTCCCCATTTATCCCAATTACATCTGCAGGGCAAGGCTGGAACAATTACCACACTCGAGAGCAAACTGAACTTGGTGCGTCTCACCATCAGGTCCATGTGATGGCTCAGGGTGAGCGCAGGGAGGTGGGAGCAGAGCTCTGAGCCACGTGCTGGTGTCACCGCGGTGCCCGCCGCTCTGCAGGACTGTCCCCTCTGGGACTGCACTGATTGATTCCACGGGAAGGGGTTGTGGCTGTAGCCAGGAGGGACTGCAGCACCTCTCGTCCTCGTCTCTGTTACCATTCTGCCAAAGCTGCTCTCGGGGAGGCTGTCTGCAGGTCTGTTGTGCTGCCAGCCAGGCCTGGTGTGAAATAACACCCCACCCAAACTGACAACAAGAATTTGTTTCTTCTGTTTGGGCTTTGGGGAATGTGAGGAAATATTCTCTGACACTGCAGTGGAATCAGCACTGGTTGCATGTGATTTCTGAACATGGTTTCTGTGGTCAAACTTTGCAAAACTCTTTAATGTTTAATGTGCCAGTCAATTAAAACAGGCTGCTCTGTGAGAAGTGATACAGTGGCATTGTACAGTTCAGCTGGCATTGCCAAAATGGACCAAAAGTATCAGAAGAAGGCTCAATGTCCTTGTTTACATAACGTAGTTTTGTCTGTTGTGTGGTTCATTAATTCCTGCAGCAACCAGGCTACGGCCTCAGAGCAGGAAACCTCCTCCCAGCTCTGAGTTCTAGCAGTAGCTGGTGCTCTCTCTTGCTAATTTGATTAAAGTGGCGATGGAAAATCAACTCTGTTCTATGTAATGGTGACTGCTCCACTGCACAGAGCGTCATCTGTCTTAATTCGTCTCGGTCAGGTTTGGATGCTGCTTGGCTAAACAGCCTTCCCGAGTTAATCACATGGGTGAAGTTTCCTTCAGCCCAGCCCAGCAGATAGCCGTGCTGGCACAACCGAGCTGTGCTGAGCTTCGGGGCCAGAGAAATAACAAGTGTCTGGGGGCAGGACCTTCTAAAGGCGGCTGTATTGCCAAATCCATCTTCCAGCAGGGTGGAGGCCTCCCAGACCTGTGCAACGCAGGAACGGCATCGGGAGGATGGAACCTCAGGGTCAGGTTTGCTGCCCTCATCATGGGAAGGTTTTTCATGGGGAAGCAGAGCCTGCGTTGAGATTTGTTTTCACACTTTAATCAGACTGGGAAATGAGGTCTGTCCAGCTGTTTTTATGAGTTGGCCAATAATGAAATTTTCTTTGAAGCGAGTAAAAACCTTTGGAAGGAAGGTTTTTGAGATTGTGCTTTAAAGTGAAAGCTCAGCGCATCTTTTCCTTAAGGGTGTTTTATTTGATTCTGCTTCTAATTCAGGAATTGGTCCAAAGCCCATTAACATAAATGAAAAGAGTTTTATTGACTTTGATGGGATTTGGATCATGCGGCACTAATTGAATAGTAAAGTGTCCATTAGCGGGGAGGAAAACAGAAGAGAGGAGAGCCAAAGACTGTTGTGATGAACCCTGGGAAGCTGAATGAACTGCAGCCAAAGTCTCCATATCTTCACAGCTGAGCTTTTCCATGTTTCTCTGCCTCAGTCGTTTTGAAACAGATACAACTGCAGATCTTTAAGGGAACCAGACTGATAAAAATCCACACATTTCTCCTGCTTGCTTACAGGTCTCAGTAGGCACATTTATTCAATGGAGGTAATAAGAATTAAAATATGGGAATTGAGGTGTATTAGAAGAAAAGGGTAGGCTTTAAGCAATGCCAGGGATAGATACCAGTAATGTGCGCTTCCTTCGCTTGAATATCCTTGTCAGGATTTTAAGGAATGCACAGAGCTCCAAATTCCAAAGAAAAGTTTCTGAAACGAGTTTTCCAGATCTGGTGCTAAAAGTAGAAGGTGGGAGGAAAAGTTCACATACTGCATATCTGGAGGGTCTGTGCAAAAAGTGGTCTGGATCAATTAAAGAAAAGAGAAAAAAAAAAAGCAGTTTTGGAACTAGACACAGAATCAATCTTGTATGGAACAACTGAAAACACAGTAGTGAACGCTGAATTTATATGTGCTGCCGGATGGATGCAAAAACGATCTGACAACAAATAAAAGCTGTCTGTCTCTTGCTCCTTTTGCTGCGATGCGTTTTGCCTGGGTGGATTCCGTGGCCTCCAGTGCTGCTGGGACACTGAGCTCAGCACTCTGCAGAGAGCACTTTTGGGGTCCCGTTATGACGGCGGGACGGGCATAAAAAAGTATTTAAGCCATTTGGATGTGTTGGAATGCGCTTGTAACCACGTAAGCGGAAGGTTCTGCCTGTCTGTGTCTGCACGTCAGCTAGCTGCTCCCACATCTTTGAAAGCAGCCCTAAATGAGAAGTTTTCTAAAAACATCTTTCTGGCACTGCTGGCCTGCTCAAGCCTTTACAGTGAGCAGCACTTCGATGACCCTCATGGGTTCCTCCAGCTTGGGATTTGCTATGGCTCAGAAGGTTATTTCCATCCCGATGTTTCTCTTCAGGCTTGCTAGTGTGTACTGAGCGTCCTCAGTCCCCCTTAGTTAGCAAAAAGAGATTTCCCCCCATGCTGCTCAGTGGTGCTCATGATCAGAATTTATGAAGAAATATTGTCTGAGGTTTTTTTTAGATTTTTATTAAAGTAATTCAGCAAAAGCATTGATCATGACACCATGATATCATAACCCCCCTGTCTATGGGCACATCCTGGCCTCCTATTGGCACAAATCAGGAAGGCCTCACGTCTCTAGGTGCAGACCGGAGGTATTGAAGTTGAATTGTAGGTTTGTAAATTTACCACTTTTGGGATAGCCAAAAACCTAGAAGAAACCAGGTAAAACAAAGTCAAATAGGAAAGGATGAAAGAAGTGGACTCGTGCTGAACAATTCCAGCTTTCTTCTGTGCTTCCAAAATGAAATGCTTGAAGTAGAGCCCCACCTCCCTTTTCTAAAATAAATCTTGTCTTTCAAACCCAGTGGTTACTTAATAGAAAGTTTCCAGAAAAATCCTTCCAGCTATACGTTTTATGTGAGAAAGATTAATTGGAAAGAATTCTTTTCTTTTGAGGAAATAGGAGTGTGTGGGAATTGTGTCTGATGGAGCCCGCAGGGTGAAGCTGCTGTTGGGGAACTTCACACTGTGCTTGTTGAGGGGGAAGGAGAGGGAAGCAGAGCAGAGATTGTCACTGCGCAGTGATGCCCCTGGGGCACCCATCCTCTTGCAGAAGGGATGGGTTGTGTTGTAGAAGGGGGCTGGGCAGTTCTTAGCAGGAACTGAGGCCCACTTGCCTCTTCAAGTATGAAATTTTGCACATTTCTGACTATTCTTTTTTCCTATAGGAGTTCATAGCATCATAGAATTGTTTGAGTTGCAAGGGACCCTTAAAGGCCATCTGGTCCGACTCCTCTGCAATGAGCAGGGACACCCACAGCTCCACCAGGTGCTCAGAGCCCCTCCAGCCTGAGCTCGGGTGTCTGCAGGGATGGGGCACCCACCACCTCTGGGCAACCTGTGCCAGTGCCTCACCACCCTTATTATAAAAACCTTTTCCCTTATAGCCAATCTAAATCTCTTTTAATTTGAAACCACTTCCCCTTGTCCCATCACAGCAGACGCTGCTAAAGGGTCTGTCCCCTTCTTTCTTGTAGCAGAGTTGTGTCAGCCAGTGTGAGTGCACAGGTAAATAAGGTTACAGAAGAATTACAGGACTAACTCTTCAGAAACATGACTGGCCATTAAACTAATTTCATTAAAGTATAATCAGATGGAGACACCAGTGTATGGGAATACAGAGGTGGACGTGCTGCATATGGACTGCACAAGAAAGTCTTTCCATATATTACTTTTTCTTCTGAGGAGCGGGAAGCAATCCAAAAATAGAATGTAAATACTTTCATCACTTTTAGCTTCATTGTTTCTACATTAAAATTTGTCTGACTGAGAACAAATAACAAATTTTCCACCACCCCAAACCTGATTCGGCAACTACCGGTCCAAGTTTCTTTGCCTTTGAATGGAAAATGTTGCCTTATGTTCATGCAATACAGCGTGTGTTTCCACAGCAACCTCTTCTGCTCTTGGACCTGCCAAACCAACAGGTGACATTCTAAACTCTGAAGCATTTACATGTGCTGCTGCCTCTTTGGCCATGAGTGAGACTTGTCCCAGCTGGATTCTTGCAGAGAGCTAAAGTTATGGAAAGGTGATGGAGTCGGATTCTGTCTGCCATGCTTCCCATTTTATTCCCATTACATCAGAGGTGGATGTTGTGCAAGTAGTGCTTTGTAGCTGAGACTTGCTCTATCAAAGTGTGCTTGTGCTCTTTGTATCTGCTGTAGTTTCTATGGAAATAAATAAAAGGCATTACTTTTGGAGCAAACTACATACGTTCTGCTTATTTACTGAGGCTGTGGGAAGTCCTGTCTCCCTGACCTCAGAACAAATCCAGCAGCAGGACTGGTTCCAGATCTCCCTCTGCTGCTCTGCCCTGTTGTGTTGGTTCTTACCTTTAAACCAGGGAGTGGTGAACTCATTTCAGATTAAGTGTGGTCTAATCCAACTGACAATCAGTTTGAAAAGCATTTATGAAATAAAAGTAAACGAGGAAGCAGAATGGAAAAGACCTAGTCATCTTAGAGGGACTTGAAGGGGAGGTGTTACAGTGAGCAGTAAAGTGTGGTTCGTTTGGTTGGCCAGGCTTAACTGTAAAACCTTCTCTTGTAGGTAGGAGGGAGCACTCATGTGATTCTGTGAGATGTGCTTTTACTGTCTTCCTTTTCCTGCAACATGGTTTGGCTGCTGAATTGAGCTCCTAAGATACATATATATTTGCAGTTATAGGCAAGCTGCCAAAAATGTGACTAATAGAGCGATGCCTATTGATCTCTTTTAAAAGTCCATCTTAACGTGGCTCTTTGGAAGATACTAATCAATTCCCACTTACTGTAGTATTTATTCAGACACCTTTGGAGGAGAGCTCTATTTGTTCCAAGCAGAAGAGATGTGAGAAAACAATACTTGCTCTCCTGTTTTGGCTGTCAATGTGTATTTGAATTTATCTTTCATGAGACAGGAGAGGGCTGATTTACCCAGAAGTACTCGTCATGGCCTTAAGCCCTTACTCAGATGCTGTATCTCCACATTAAAATAAAAACAGGTTAACTGCTTGTTGTGTTTTGATCTGTGACTTTGTGGCTTGGAGCAGGAGATGCCTTCCAGGAATGACTGTATGCACTGAGAAGATGGGAGCGTGGGCTCTTTCCTCTGCATTCGTTGAAGCCAGATATTGCAGTGACATGTATCTGCCAGGAGCTGCACTCGGGCACCCGACCCATGTCCCACTCCTTGCAGGGTGCCCCTGCACCCACGGGAATGCACGGCCCCAGCAGTGCTCTGAGCTCCTGTGCGAGCTGTGCACCCCCCAGCCCCCATCAGAGGTGCTGGTATTTCTGGGAATGGGACAGACCTTTCCCTGTAACACCCGGGAAGAGAAAAGAGTCACGAACATTGGTGACTCGTCATCTGGGGCTGGGCTTGGACTGTGCTCCAAAAGCAGAACAGGACTCCTTGTGCTGAAGGAGTAACAGTGCAACAACACCAGGTACAAAGCTCTCCAGGCAAGTGTAGAGCTATACATTGCACAGCCAGCCCTGTCTGTGCATTCTTGGACTGATATCTTCATCAGAAGAGATGAGAATTTCTCCTGGACTTTCTCAACAAGAAAACTGGTGCCGTATGTTCTGGGCCACGCTTTGATCCAGCTGGGAGGTAGCCAGGGTGAGAATAATTTCATGCTTTTACTTTGCTAATCAGGAAATGAGATAGTTCATAGAACAAGACTCCTTTAGGAAAAATAAAGGCCTCCTAGTCACTTTGCAGACATTGCTTTTCAGATAATTAATTTGTGTTTTGCTTCTGAACCAACCAAACACTTAATATAGATAACGCAAAGCTTTTTCCTTCCGGTGTTCCTGAAATCAAATTGTAGACAAGAGGAATGGCTTTTCTTGCTTGCAAAAGGCAGCTGGTTCTCTCGAAACCAAGGTGTGTAAATACATACGTTGCCCTCTCATGTTGCTTTTCTGCCTCTCTTGCTTACTGCAGTACAACCCAATCATACTTGCATAAAGGAGAATTTGCACCAATTCCGGAAATGAGAATTGTTCGATTGCTTGGGCTGGTATGATGGAAAAATAAGAAATGAAAGTGAATGTAATAATAATGTTTTTTTATCAAGTATCAGGTTCTTGCTTTGGTATTTGTGGTGGCCTTGGCTCACTACTACTTAATTGCTTTTTTGAGCATGCTACAGAATAATCACACATTAAGAGAGTGTAAAACCTACGACTCAGCCATGCAGTGCGTCCCTAAATTGCTGTACTTCCTACTTTCAGGCCTCTGCATAGTTGCCTTCCCAACTATGCGTTGCTCTTTTCTTTGGAAAAGAAGTCAAAGATTAAAAAAATGGTCCTCGTTTCTGGATTAAGATTTATGGAAACTAGTTGAAAAAAGAGGTTTCCTGGAGCAGTCTGCGTACACCGTTATATTTCCCCACACTTGTAACATTATATTGCATATTCAGGATATCCTAAATGCCACCTTTTGTAAAAGACAGTTGATCCTTTTTACGGAGCTCACAGAAACAGAAGACAAATACTGATTAAATGAAATTTGGGCTGGATAGTTTATATTATTGTACATTTTAAGTCTCTAGAATACTTAAAAAATGGAATAAGTTGGCAAGTGGTGCTAATGCATCTCTAGAGCATATGGGAGAAATTGGTAAAATAAGTAAATCTCTCTTACTTTCAGTACTTACAGGGAGCTTAATACCATTAGGAAAAGAAAATGTAAAACATGTGATAGCAGATGCCAGGCTGACCACAACACTCGAGCTCTCACGAAAGCCCCCTTTTAAGCCGTACGTCGCCTTGGCCAAAGCATTCTTTTCGGACTGACAGTTTTTCATTCCTGGTCTTAGGCCAAAGGTAAATTCTCATGGATGTGGAAACTTCCAACAAAACCCATTCCATCACTCCTGCCGTTCTCTCTCCCATCCGCGCTCCTTCCGCTTTCGGGCGCCGTGTGGGATCCAGCAGCTGGCAGGGGGCTGCTGCTCGTCGGCCTCTTGGCGTGCCGCTGGGGGCCAGCTGAAGTTAGCTGAAGTTTAAATCGTCAGCAATGATGATTTTCGCACGCGTTCGCAAAAATGTCGCTGCGGTCCCTTGCCCTTTATGTGCAGCATCACCAACGTCGTTTATGACCCTGATGTTTGATCCCTTGTATGACACAAACCACAGTGCTCCTTGCTCGCCCGTACCCAGCCCGACAAAGTGCTCGAGCCCCACGCCAGCCTTTCAGAAAAACACGCTGAACCTTTCCGTGATACTACAGGCCACAGCGGATTTTCTGCACTACTTCGTGTGCATTTGCCCTCTCTGTAATCCAGCCTGAAAAGCAAATCTTTGTTCAGTTACATGGGGAACTCAGGAAGTACAATAGCGGTGATGAGCGTCAGTATTGTAGCAAACAGGGAGGTGTGGAACAAGGAGTTGGAAGTGGCCAAAGCATCGCCACGTGAACTGAGCAGGCAACTGAAAAGCAGCCAAATTATTCTTCTAGTGCTGTTTAAAGGTAATTTTCAGTTTCATTAAGACTTACCGGGTCGGAACATGCTCCCCTGTGATTCCTTCCCTGAGGTTAGAGACGCTGGAGATCTCAGAGCTATTCTCATTTGCAGTTCTTTCTTTTTGGGGTGAATTGAAACCTTGGCATTGTATTTCTGCTGTGTGAGCGTTTCCCTGCTTGCTTCTCTGCGATCTTCCCTTGTCAGTGGAATTGCTCCTACAGTTGTGCCTTTGGGTCTTTTCCTGTCTTCGGGCTTTTCTTGTCCAGCTGTGGGCTTGGTGCACCTGGGCAAGGTAACCAGGCGAGATCGGTGGGCACAGGACGGGTCAGTTTGGGCTCCCTGATGGTGCCAGGTGTGTACAGGGCTGAATCTAAAAGCCAGCTTCTTGCTGTGCCTTTATTTAATTTCACTCTTACGGTTTATTTTCCCCTTTGTTAGGTTCTTTTTGTTCTTCTCTGGATGTTTTACAAGATATTCACCATATGCTTTGTCTAACTGACTTAAATTAACACTTCCTAATTTGAAATGGAAAAATAACAAACGATGGGATTTCAAATGAAGACTGCGGTCACATTGACGTTTTTTCCTCATCTTGGTTACATGTAGTAGTGGAAAAACTGGTGATAAAACTCCAGGATAAAAAATGCTATCAGGCTTTTAAGGAAGACCAAAACCAAATGGAGTTGGTGAGAGACAAATCTGGCCTCTAAAACCATTCATATCTCATGGCAAGTCTCTGCTGTAATCCAGGTTTCCATTCATTGAACTGGTAACAGCCAAAAGCAAATCATCTCCTCGTTCATGTAACGTTGTGCGCATTCATATGTTGGGTCACAGAGCCAGACTTCTCAAGCTTCGAAGAAACAAGAGCTTTATTTCAATTTGGTAAATATTTCAGAGGTCTTCTTTTTTTTTTTTTTTTTAAAGGAGAACCTTTTAATCTCTAGACATAAACGCTGTGCTTCTGCTTGTTGAATACAGAGAGACAAATTCACTGCTGCTTCTCCTTTGTTTGTTTAGTTTGGGGGATTTTTTTTTCCTTTGAAGCGCTCGTCTGCTAAGGGCTGCAATTGGCTCTGGAGAAGGCCTTCTACTTGTGTTTCCCAGTCATGGATGTCTGCACTTATCTCATTCTTGGCATCCGCCCATTTCAAAGTAAGACGTGGCAGTAAAGTATTCTGAGGCTGTGCCAAAGAGCAGATTGTTGTAGGAAAAAAAGTGTTTCTTATATGTTATGCTGAACTCTTAAGCTTCTCAGGAATTGGGCTAACTCGTTTTCCCTATAACATTAAAGGAGCAGGCAGCTACCACCCAAATAACAAATTGCTTAGCAGTGCCGGAGTGCTGCAAATAGGTAGCTTGCTCCGAAATTAATGCCTCCTGTTTATTTCTGTGGAAACTACAATAGATACAAAGAGCACAGTAACACTCTTTGATAGAGCAAATTCTCAGCTACAGAATACTATTTTTCAACATAGTCAACACCGTTAACTATGCATTTTTGCCAGCGATGAACAAGAGCCTGCATGCTGCAGTGTTTGGTCTCCATAAACATTTACCAAGTGTCAATGAATGTCAGTAGGTGCAGTTATTTCTGTGGGGAAGAATTCATTTCCACGCCTTTGCTCCATACACACTTGCATGTCAGATCCCTTCAGTCAGACTGCCCCTCTGCTGCCATCTGTCATACAGCAACAAAATGGAACCGGATATTGCTGGGAAGGTGCAGCCCCTGCTGCCATCCCACCAACATCCACCTTTGATGACCTGGGCCAACAAAATAACATAGGAGGCACTACTGTCAGAGCAGCCATTGTATCTCTGGATGAGTGAAGAAGAACTCAGGGCTGTGCCCAGAAGCTAAACAGGTGTATGCCATCCCACATATGTGTTTGGCTGCAAGACACAGCCAGTGTGAGCCATCCCCCAAAGAGCTGTGCCAGGGAGAGGCCTTTTTTTTTTTTCCTGATTTTTTTTTCCTTTGGTGAAGGTATGTATATGAGGTAGAAAGAGGAAAGGCTGCTGGTTTTAAACATGCGGTTAGTGCAGATCAGCCTTCCTCAGCAGAAGGATTTTGCAGGAAAAAATGCTCTCCTGCAAGATGGATTGAGGTGCTCATTAATGAGTTTGGGAGTGACCATTCTAATACAGTTACTGCAGCTGAAAATATGGAGTGTGGTCACAGAAAAGGAGCGCAAAGGGAGAACTTCTGAACTTCAGTGTCCTGTGTGTTGATTCATAAACCCACATGTGTTAGTCTGTGGGAACTGACTTTGGAAATGGAAAGGACTACAGAATATTTTGTTAAAGTGTTAAATCTGGGTTGGAAGAGGAGAAAGTGGAGGAAAGCAGCTGGCAAAAGGAGATAGCTTTTGTTCGATGTCACGTGGACTGACAGCAGAGCTGGGTGTTATGTTGCAAGAGGGAAAAGAGGGACCATCTACTCAGAATTAAACCAGGAGATGAAGGAAGAACAGTATTTTTAATCATATTTCATCTGCGGCATATGTTCATTGTCTCAAGAGAGATTTTGAGATTTTGTCCATATTTGAACTGGAACAGGAAAACAGTTTCTCTGCAGCTTTGGAGCTGACTTGCATCCAGAGCAGATTTGGATGGGTGCCCCACCTGAATTGTTAGGGCCTTGGAAGCCTTGGAAGCCTTGGAAGCAATGCTCTTGTCTTGGCCTATTTCTAGGTATAATACATTCTTCTGCAATGGAGCAAAAGTGTTTTTTAAAAAAAGCTTGGATAGAAGAAGATTATAATCTTCAGAGATGAGATTAAGAGATGACTTTGAATGTCCTTTAAGCTGATGTCCCTTGGTAGGCAGGTTGGCAAGGCTTGCTCATGGGGCAGGTTTATTTACACTCACAGCGATGAGTGGTACTGAGAAAACCCAACATCAGGGCAGGAAACGTTTGAGTATGAGCACAGCTTTCGCCTGGTTGGCTTAGCAGATCCGACAGTGCACCCACCAGACAAAGTGATTCTCCTTCTGGTCATGTGCTTCTTTTAATTAGGATGGCGCTTCTCTTCCATATTTCATTTCTAGAAGTAATTTCTTAATGAGTCAGCTGAAGATTTTTCAAGGGGAAGAGAAGGGAGGAGAAATGTGGTGAACTGGCTAACGTTGTCCTCCGATATCTGTTTTGATATCAATTATGATTCAGCTTCCGACTAAGCAGGTCAGGGGGTGTTAGCGAGTCTCCAGTTATGGCAAAATACTACATAGAGAGATGGCATAAGACTAGATTCAAGTTTCTCCAAAGTAATTAGGACAGAAAATTATTTAGTTTGCCTTGCTGGAAATAGTCTGACTTACTGCTGAAATGATGCCAGCCTTCCTTGGGTTCTGTCTGTAGTTCCAGGCAGAAGAAAGCCTTTTACAGCAGATTGTAATCTTTAATAAGGTTGCATTATGCAACAGTGTGTAAACCATGATGAGGAGAGACTGGAGCAGAACTCCTTGAAATATTATAGACTTAAAATGCAAAAGAGACAAGCTTGTAATTAAATTGTAATTAAATGTCTATATAACAAGTAATCCATTGGACAATAGACTGACATTGACGAACAGTGTCCAAGGAAGTGATTTCATGCAATAAAAAGAGACGTGTCCTGTATGGTTGAGTTTACTTACACTGAGTAACTAATGTCCACATTTTGTAGCATAATTTGTAAATATTTCTAATGGGAACCTCAGGCAACGTTCATTCTTGTGCTGTTGTCTTTCCAGGACAAGGGCAAACAGCAACTTTAAAGCCTCATTAGATTATGTTAGTCTGGCCAGGTTGTGTAGGATGTGCTGGGAATGTAGCAATTTGTAGACTAAGGAAAGATTTTTTTTTTCTTTTTCAAATAAAGTTACAAAATTTGGCAGCATTTTTAACACAAAATGTATGCTGAGTTGGATCTAGAACAAAACCTTTTAATTTGAAAAAATCGCTTTGCATTTATCAGAGGGGCTTTGTGCATCTGATCAGGAGAAATGAACAAAAAATAATGTCTGAAAGGCAAGAGTTACGCTGTTAAGTTCCAAAAGTCTTTCTTTGTAATTATCTTTGCGATGACTAGAATTTAGCAGGAGCAATCGTATCCATTCTTATTGCTCTTAATAGTATTTATCTTTGACTCACGTTCTTCCAGAGTGATGGAGCTCCTGCCCCTCCTCCAATATGAAAAATAGAACTTAAATCTGTGTATCTGAAAGATCGCTGAGGTCAGCACCTGCTCTTCTTTCTACTCAGACCTTGATCGGTGATGTCAAGTGGGGATGCCCACAGGCCTTGGACCAGCTCCAGATAGAAGACAGTGAACGCTGTAGGTGTTTCTATAGAGGTTTCATATATATGAAGAGCTTTCATACGTATGATGCCTCTTTTTTGGGACATTTTGGAAGCTGCCTTTTAAAACCATGGCCAAGCATGCCCAATTATATTTTGCCTTAAAAGCTAAGGAACTATCATCCCCACAGTAAATGACTGGATGCTGTTCTACCAAATGTGCACACGCTCATTTCTCCTCTCTTGGAGACTGTGATGAAAAGCTCTGGGCCACAGCTGCTGCTTGGCGCTCTGAAGTGCAGCCATCGTTCATTACAGCTAGCACTTCTGACCTCAGGACCCAAATTCTGAGCGTGCCCCCTCGTTGGCATCGGATTTTGTGTTGTGCTTTGGGTAATAATTTGCTGAACCACTCTTGTGCTTCCAAAAGCCATTTTCCTTTTCTAATTAAAAAAAAAAAAAAAGCTTCAGAAGAGTTAGCTGCAAGTAGAGTACAGTAAACATTAGGCCCTGAAGGCTTTTGACGTTTTTCTGAGTTAGGGAGGTGTTTTGGAAAAGCTTTGATTTCCAAGGTTTAAAAGACAACAGTACAAGGTAAGATGGAGTTTGATGAAAAATTTAGATAACTCATGAGAGCCACGTGTTTAAACTGGACTTTGCCCTCACCAAGAGAAACAGTTCCTATAGGTAATGTGAGTTGGCGCTCTGTGTCCATGTTGATTTTGATTTTCTTGTTCCTAAGTGATCCTATTGTGATGATGGGATGGAGCTTGGAGATGTTCTGGGGATCCTCCTTCGCTGCACTCATGCACAGCATACAGAACTGCTTCTGTTTTGCCAAGTGAGATCAGGTGGCATTGTTTTATTCAGGGATGAAGTGTCCAATGTATTATTAATCTCTTTTTTAATTGTCTTTAATTCCAAATGCTGCCTCAAACCTGACATCAGGTCTGTAGAGCTCTCGGGCTGACACAAGTAGCTGCAGTAAATCCAATGGCTAAGCCAGCGCTGCCATTTCAATTAAATGCAAGCAAGTTGGGTATTCAGGCAGCTTTAAAACCAGGTCATTTTTAAGTGCTTAAATAGGGATTTGAAGAGCCTGCTTACACAATTGAGGGTTTCAGTTTTGCTTTAATTAGGGTTGGGTGGTGTTCTGGTTTTCTCAGAGATCTGAGAGGGTTGCACATAGCTAAGGGTGAGGCACGCCCAGGACAGCAGCAGCCAGCGGGAGCGGGGGGAGCAGAGAGGTGTAAGGGCAATCCAATGGGCAGGGTGAGAGTCTTTGTGCTTTTCCCTAAGGATGAGCCCTCCTGGTCCTTTCTTAAGGCAAACCTTTGCTCAGAAGTAATGTAATATTTTTGTTCTAATCTAAATCTTCTACATCTACCCCTGCGTAGCGTCTTTGCCATTGAATTTTTATGGCCTCTAAGTAAAAGGGGAAATTAAAAAGCATCTATTTGTTTACTCTAGTCCTGTCATCTGGAATAAATGTTCCAATTTATCCCAGGCCCTGCTTACACTAAGAAAGTTCAGTTAGCTGATGGCAAATGAACCTGGGTCATCATTCATTAATCTCTGTGGCTGGATGAAGCTTTCGCTCTACCTTTTTTTCCCTTCTTACTTTGATATTTAAATGCTCTTTACTTTGGTCATGATGGGTGTTTTCACTCTGTCTCCCGAGGGCTCTCATGAAAATGAGATGTTGCATCTTAAAATATCCTGTCAAGCAAAACTTGCTGAACAAAATACAGATCCTTGTTTCACGACAAGAGCTGAGTGTGCAGTGGTGGGGAACATGGGTCCTGTAGGACTCACACACTCCTTTATCTCCTCTTTTGATCGTGATGAAACTGATGAAAACTTCCTTTTATTCTTAATTACCCTTCTCTTGCTCTGCAGTAGCTGGAAAGTAGACTTCAGAGAGGCTTTAAATAAATGCTATTAGAGAGACCACAATGATGGGCTGCCAGACCCATGTCCCTGCCTTGCCTGGGGGCTTGTGGAGCATCCATGCCATGAGTGCGAGGAGCGGGACAGCCCCGGCTCAGTGCCATGCGTGGGGCTGCAGCAGCAGAGCATCGCTGGGGAGCCATGCTAGAACTTTTGCTCCTCTCTCATTTGGTGTTTTGCCTTCTGGCTTCCAGGAGCAAGGCCGGCCTTTCTGTGATGGCAGTGCCTCCTGTTGTCAAAGCCACAAGCAGATGAGGATGATGAAGGAGGGAGGGATTCCTGTCTGCAGTTGCCCATTTGTTTCTTGGCTTTGCGTGTGGTTTTTCTTTTTTTTTTTTTTTCCTTTTTTTCCTCCCCTCTCCTGTTGCACTGAGATTTTCAGGCAGTTTCTCTTTCTGGTTCCTCCTCCTTTGATCCTTCTCCAATAGCAAAAAAATAAGAAATAAAAGTAAAAAATCAGGAAAGCCACGCTTGTAGTCCAGTTGTAATAACTCACCTCCATTTGTGATCCTTACGGATAGAGGAACCACCACCTCCAGCATTACCTGCTAAGCTTTTCTCCTCGAGATATTTTTCCTAGCTTCTGAATCCTGAAATTACTGCGATTAGGGCCAAACACTGCATATCTCAGGGCTGACATCCTGCCCGTGCAGATCACTCGCGCTGCACAGAATGTACTCTCGCATCTGGTGACGTCCTCCCGTGTGACGCATGCAGCCCAGCTTGCATGGGAAGTTCACTTGTAAACTGCACGAACTTCTGGAACTGGATTAGCCCAAACTGAAGTTGATCCTCGCAGGAAAGCTGCTGAGGACAGTGTTTATCGCTTTTTCTAAATTTTAAATGATCTACATAGCTTACTGAGATGGAACTTTACTGGAAAACTGCTGATGGTCGGAAGGGCTCGTGAATGGCTTGGAAGAGGTGCCCGCAGTAATGACAGGCTGCAGATGGAACTGGCCTATTTTTGTTTTTTTTTTTTACCTAAACTTTGTAGTTACAGTTTTTGTACGCCCACACTTCCAGTGCAGTAGAATGCATGTTTTATTGGTTTGCTTTGAACAAGGTGAACCTGTATAAAGTTGAAATAGTAAGAGCGTTAGTCAGATCAGCATATTGTATTGTAGGGACCTCAAAGAACGTTATATGTTACTTCTAAGAACAGGGAATGGAAGGAGTCTCCTGGGCTGCTCTATGCCTCCTGCTGCTGGTGCTGGTCACCTTCTGTGATCTCTTTCCTTGCAGTACCTGTTCCATGCTGTCCCTCTGCCCATATCCATTTTAAGACTCAGCAATCCGCGGTACTGTGTAGATGGGTCAGTGGCAAGGCCAGGACAAAGCCAGAGCTGTGTTGCAGTTACACTGCTTGTAAGGACAAATGTAGAAATCTCTGTTGTAGATCTATTGGTTTCTATCCTTAAATACCCATTCTGACTGTTGAGGTTACAAATGGAATGGGATTTAATTTTGTCAATAATTTTTCCTAGTGTAAATTTTTCAAGCAAATGGAGAAAGTTGGCTGAAAATCTCTTTGTGATGCATATATTTGTTTCAAAGAATCTTAACCTGGAAACATTCTTCAGTATTTTAGGGCAAAGACATTAGAAAGTACATCTCCTGGCCGTGCAAAAAACAGACAGTAACTTCTGTGGTCAGTGAAATTGTTACATGAACATAAAGAGCCTGAGGGCATGTTTTATGATCTCGTGTCTGGTTAGGAAGGCTGCTGAATTCGAGGACTGAGTTCTGTCTCATAGACATGAAGCCACAAGTTGTCACAAGCTTCCTGCTCATGCAGTAACTGCAGTAACTGATTGAAACCAGCTACTTCCAGCACTGTTGATTTTGCAGGTATTTTGCATGGCAAGAGTCTAAAAGAAAGAAGGCTGAATAAAAGTGGCTTCCATTCTCCTTACAGGTAAATCAGCATTAAGGAAATAAGAAGGAATGAATATCTAAAGGCAAAGGAGGTGTTGACAAACATCATGGAAAGTTGCAGAGAATGAAAATGAACATGCAGTAATAATTACTGGCTGGTGTCCTTTCAAGCCAAGAGATTTACTTCCTAATTAGACAGCTGACTCTTAGGCTGGGGATAATTAACAAATTTTAGTGCGAAAGAAGGGGGAGCTAAGAGTAATTTTTCGTAGTTCATTTGCTCATTTACAAGAGTTTTTTGGAAACCAGTTGAAAGTTACAGTAAATCTTTGCAAAGCATTTAGTAAGTCATTTTTCGGAACAGCTTTCTCTTTGCAGCTCGTTTACCAGTATGTATGTGCTCTTGAAACAGCAAGCTGTCAAAATTATTGGTAGAGCTTGTGAAGGGCTGTTGCTCTGATTTGGGACTTTGAGCGGATTAATCACCTCTCAACACAGCACTTGAGCATGGAACAGGCCGGAGGAATTTCCTTTGTCTCCAAATGTCTGAATGTTAATGTTGGACCTGGTTTTAGGAAGTGTGAAGCACTCTGAAATCCCGTGGATGTTAATGGAAAAAACATGGACCAAAATTTCTTCTCTTTCTGAAGACCTCGCTCTGCGGGAGTTTTGTGGAGCTGATGGGAAGTAGGGCCAGCAGGCAGAAGGAATACGTTCCCCAGTGTTTCCATATTAGCAGCAAGATGCCGTTTCAGGTGGCACTGTGACATGCACCTCTTGCACTCAAAGTATAAAGGATAAAGATGTGAGGAAAACCATGGTTCTTGAAATCCACTTAGATAAGATAGAACTGGTACTGAGGAACAAGAGCATTTTGTGTGGTCAGGAGATAGAAGGTAAAAGAAGAATTAAAAGCTCTGACAGGTGCTTGGCCTTTTCTTTGTAGAAGGGCTATGCAGCTAATTTCATAGAGTGATTGGAAACCATTGTGGTTTAATTCGTCAGTACTAAAGATGATGGGAAAAAAGAGATGGGTTCACTGGTCCTCAAGAAAACAGAAATAATGTCTTCTGTAAGACTAATTGATCCCTGTAAGACAAGTACACGAATCGACTTGTATAACTGACAGTATGTGGCATCTGGATCCAGTATGCAGACTGATGTCAGGATGTGACTTTGAATCAAGTACACGGTTTAGAAGTGCAGTAGAGCCTATGGTCAGGGCTCTTGGCGTATGTAGTCAGCACATTCTTTAAAGATAATTCTTAGCTATGTTTGCAATGTTCTTGCTTTGGTTTGAGGAGTGAGGACGGTACCATCGGCCATGCCGCCATGAGACAGCTCCTTGGTGGCACGTGAACCAGAGATCACGTCTGTGCGTATCCTACGCTGATGTACGCCAACATACGCTTTCTGTCAGCTACAAGAGAGTGTGGTGTTCCACGGAAACCTCTTCTTTTGAACTCTTTCCCATGATCTGATTTCACTCGCCAGTTGTTTTTTTATTTCATATGTCCCTTTGGGATAGAGATTCCTTTGGAAATCTTTGTAGTGTGTTGGGAATTTCAGAGTTCCAGCATAGGGTAGGTCAGCAAAAGCAACACACAAACTGAACTGTGTGATGAGTTATTTCAGATATGAGAGTTAGGGGCAGCCTACCTGAGAAGCACTGGCATCGAGAGGGTAAAAAAATAAATGTGGTTGTATCAGTATAGAAGTGTTTATTGAATATAAAAGAGTTTGTGAAGCACGTATATCAGAATTACAAGATTATATTTAAATGATAAAGCGTATGTTATAATACAGCAAGTGGCACTGTAAATACTAGGGCTAATACAATGAATTGACCTACTGACCTAAATTATTTTCTGTCATAATGCTTTTTTTCTTATCTTTTCAAATAGTTTGTCATAAATCTTCCATGTGTTTCACTGAGATTTATTCTCCAATCCCCACTGACTATTTACCCCTAAAGGTTGAAAGCTTGAATTGAAGGTAAGCTGCTGTAACAAAATGCGTGTTCCACTTCCAGTCAAATGTGCTGCTCGTAACTCTTACCTTCCTTTATAGAGAAGGATGTGGGAGAAATGATGCTTTGCCACTCAGGCTCCATAAAACTTATCTACTTAGTGCTATAAAGAGGATGTTTGGTGTTGGTCTCCTCTTACTGCGCTTTGCTGTGCTCCTGCAGGTATATCTGATGGAGTTCTGTGTTGCAACGCTGTCACCAAGCAAGGGTGAAAAATATCCGATCACAGCTGAAACAAATGGCTGTTGTGAAATGAGCTCATTGTGGTGTCTTGGTATCATTTCACCTTTAATTATATTCTTTTAAAGTATGTGGTTTGCATAGGATAACAGGGATCGTAGGCAGGATCTGATTTCAAGGCCGCAAAATATCCCAGTACTTCAAGCAGTGCAGAAAGGAAAAAAGTACTGCTTAGCAGTCATTATTTGGTTGCAAAACAAATGGAAAGATTAAGATTTCTCTGCTTTTCTGGCACAGTGTGAAAGTCACTAATCCATTTGAGGAACTGGAAAAATCTGCCATAGCATTGCATTAAGAACACATTTCATAGATAACATTACTGTTCAGATACTTTGCAGAGAATTTGGGCAAAACCTATTGTAGGAGGGTTCCTGCATGTCGGAGTGCAAACACTGCTTGGGCCTTCTGGCATCTCTGTAACTTTGATCCAGACACCCTCGGGCTGAGCACCAAAGCTCTCCGCTCACTTTGGCTATGGTTAAATCCTGGAAGCTGTGTTGCAGTAAAAGCCAATTTAAAGCTTTCTGACTCAGTATCACCTCCCAATTACAGGGTCATGTGGAAAAAAAAAAGTCATTTTTGAAAATCATTTTTGTTATTCACATTCACTTGTTGTGTCTTGGCCCTGAATGTACATTTTCTATTTTCAAATTTTTGTCTACTTACTGTGAGAAGTAAAAATTTGCTTCTTTATCTATTATTTTTTAAGAAAAGCCCACTGTATAAAGACGATCGTATATGTTTAAAGAGGGGAACTGCAACATCGTCTTGTGAGCCTTCAGATAAAACCAGGACAATAAGTGCATAGTTTCTCACAATTAAAAAGATAACAGATTTCAAGTACTTCAAAAAAGAATTGTAGATTGATTTCAGGTCTGGGAAATAGGTTCCTTCCGTGTACAGGGCACAGGAGGAGCATGTACTCTGCCCATTAGTTCCTCAAAGTACTGCTGTATGTACTGCTGAAATTTGAACAATCAGTGATGATTGTAGGTATGATGTTGTTTAAATACTTAATGAGGGGAAAAAATTATCTACTTGTGAATGTAAACATTTTCCTTTACATGCGGGGGTCAAAGTGAGAATCCAGTCTAATTTAGGGTTTTGATTGCCTTCAGGATCTAGGGTTTGGGGATCTGGAGTTCTGATCTGTCCTGTAGGAAACCTAAGATCTCCTTGTAAAACTTGGAGTGCTCAGAAATAGCTGTGCATTAAGCACTGAAACCTAAATTAATGATAGGAAAATTGAATGGCTCGATGCAGGGTCCTATCACACAAAGGAGCCTTTTTTTTTTATACTAATAAGTGTTGCCATTATAAAAGCTATTTAGAGTAGATAGAAAGGAGCTGCATGGTAATTAAGAGTTAGGCTTTGTGTCTAGAATTGTGTGGTTTTGTGAATGCATTGGACAAGTCTTTGTGCAGACCATCGTCCATTGGGATCTCTGGACTGTTTGGAAGAGGTTTGCAGAGGCACCAGTACCAGTAAACCTATGGGTAAGAGGCTTATTTCTGTGTTACCTGACCCTCTGTACCCCTGGAAATTTTAGGTGCGTACATCAGAAATACACTGACAATAGTGTAAAACAAAAGTTAATAACCACCTCAGCCTTCAGCAAACACTTAAATAAGTATTCTGTGCTTTCTGCAGTCCTTTGCTCACTGGAATTGATTTTCTGCTGGAGCGTGCCTGCTGCGTAGCATTGGAATGAATTCCTGTAGTTTTACAAATTGGCTGGATTAGGAGGTCCAGCTTTACGTGTCAGGAGTTGTCAGCTCCTCCAGATGAATGGGGTACTGCCTGTCTCGTCTTTTTGGCTGATTCTGAAGGCATATTATTATTTTCTTTCAGACCCTTGATGTAAATGAATAGAAACTGTCGGGGATCATAACTCATATCTGACTGCTCTGGACAGATGTCCAGGTTCCTTAGACTGCAGCTCATGGAACTACTCGAAGCATTTAGCTGACGATATGCTGGCACTTACACCAAAGCACAAACTAATTGGAGTGCTGATGCTTGGGGAGGGTGGGTGACAGAGCTCCTCACAGGTACAGAAATTTGCACCAGAAGATCTCCAGAAAACTATAAATACATCTTCATCCTTTCCTATCCAGCAACTCCATGAACATTACATTTCCCCTCAGAAGGGTTGAGCAGGCTGTTAAGTGGCAAAACTGGAGAACAGACTTATCTTTCCAGACACCATTTTCCCCTTTCCGTCCCACGAAAGCAGCTCCACACGAGCTGTGGGCTCTGGGAGGGGTTGCAGAAGGCAGCTGTGAAGTGGTGAGCCTGCCCTTTACTGCAGGGAGGCACCCAAACAAAATCTGTTGGAGTGAACACTTACCGTACATGCGTCCTTTTACTCTTTCCAAGAGTTGGTGATAGGATGAGTTGCAGCATGCCATGGCCATGCTGGATGGGGCCCTGGGCAGCATGATCTGGTGGGTGGCAACTCTGACCCTGGCAGGGGGTTGGAAATGGATGAAGGTCCCTTCTGACCCAAACCATTCTGTGATTCTGTGTCAGGCTACGAGCTTAATTTGTGAGTAACCAAATTTGTACATTTTGTGGAGATTCCATTCAATGCCATCTCTGACGTGTGGCGTTCACTTCTCATCTCACTTGCTTTAATGACACTTCCCTGTTCCTGTCTTTTTTTTTTGTCCTGTGTAAATTACAGCCAGCTGCCAATGCCGCCTTGTTTTGACATCCTGCCTTGCAAGTACATGTGCCTAAAGAAAACCCTATATTATAAAAATAAAGCAATCTCCATCACACAGCGGACAGGCTTCACAAAGAGTTGAGTTTTTTGTTGTCATGTTGTTTTATCTTTAAATACTGCCTTATTTTGTGGCTTTTCCTGCTGGTCTGGCCTGCAGATGGGATGGAAGCTTCCTCCAGAAGAGCTGGTGTAGCCTGTTGTGGCCCCAGCACGCTGGTCCGGAGTCCAAGACCGTCTGGTCGGTGAGGGGCACTGCTGTGGGATTTAAAACAAGGAAAAAAAGGTGCCTTTGTTTTTGGCGGCACGTGTGGAAGGTGAAGGCCCAGAGGGAGAACAGGAGCTGGACAGAGCCTTCTTCAGCCAAGTTGCAGTGTATCTAGAGGAGGGAAGCGAATAAAATAAACAGTGTGGGAGCGAGGTAATGTGATCTAAAAAGCCATCTCATGGCTGGAGTATTTTCCTCAGGCTGCTACCTTGAAACATCGGAGGGAATTTCCCAGCGGTGTTTGTTAATGTGTTTGGACGGGGCTGGAAACTGCTGAGGCCTGACTGCAGCGCGGAGGGAAGTGTGTCAGTGTGTGTCAGAGTAAGCAACGGGCTGCGAGTTTGCCGAGTCATAAGCCAAGAACAAATGAAGAGAGATGGGTAAGGTCAGTTCCCAGCACTGGGTGTGAAATGGAGCTGGTAGACGTGCCGCTGATTTTGCCTAGCGTAGTCGTGGAATGGTTTTATAACAGGGAATGTTTGCAGCTTTTTGTGTTCACACTTTTTTGGTTTTGTCTTTTATTTATTTATTTATTTTGCCATCAGCTTTATACCAGTGAAGATTGTCTGATAAATGTGTGATTCCGCTGAGCATGTATTTGGCTGACTTCTGTGCAAAGGAGTGAATACTGCCATTCCATATTCTCAAATGGAGAAGCTGATCATGGAAATCTGACTCTAACTTAGTCTGTAATTAAGTTTTCAAGACAGAAAATGTTCATGTTTTTCGTGAAATGAAATATATGTTTTCAATGTTGTATAAAATCTGTATGTCTAATTCAGAGAAGCTTTGAAAAAAATTCTGAAACAAATGTAAATGAATACCAGTTTCCTAGACCAGTTCTTAGCACTTCTAGACTCCAATCTAATGTAAAGCTTTTAATTATGAAAAAACTTCATAGAAAGAAGCTTAAATGGATGCTGGATACAAACTACAGCATGACTTTCAGAATACATGTGAATTTACTTTGTAACTTGGTTTGACCTGCAGAGGCACAACAATCAAAAGATGCTTCCACTTTGGAACCACAGAAGACAGTGGCAGGAAGCTGAAAGACAAATCCAATCTGATGTCCTCCTGCACTCAATTCAGGTGTATCACGTTCAAGTCAAAGCTGTGATTACAGCTTGCCTGGACTCCGTGCACTTGCTTTAATTCTGGTGTCAGTATTGCTGAGGAAGCAAAAGCTTGATGGATAGGCTGCAGCTCCCCAAAATGCAGAGCAAGTATGCTGAGCTTCTCAATGAAATGAATATCCAAGGAATCTGTTTTAAACTTGCTCGCTCTTAGCCCACGTGAGCAGTAGGCACAACTTTGGGAAGCAGGCAGAGTACAGAGGGAGGTTTTTGCAACAAATCCAATTGCTCAGAAAATGAGATTTGGTTAAAAATCCTCAGATTTGTTGTTTCTCATCGTGTTTGGGTTTTTTATGCTGCCTTCTCTGAACATATAAGATTGCACTGAAGTTCAAACATTTCTTTGCAACCACAACAGCCAGAGCTGTTTCGTTTTAAATGCAGGGAGAGAATCCTAGGGACACATGCTCTTGCCGGAGTAGGCTTTAAAAGAAACCCCTGCTGGTATCATAACAACAGTGATAGAGTCCTGGAATGAGCTCTTCCCTCTAAGTACAAATTGCTTGATCTTTGTACTGCTGGAAGAAAGACTTCAGTAGGGTAGAAGAAACTGTGGTTGTGTAGGGTAAACCACTAATTTTGCAGTCTGTTGCTTTTCATCAACTGTAGTGTTACGTCTCCTTGAATTGGAATTTGCAAATCTTGTATTCAAACCAGGGCTTAACCTTGAGTTGGAACTAAACAAGTGGAGGGAATCTTTGCAGCCTGTTTGGATGGAGGAGGTATGACTCAAAATTCCAAATAATACAAAGAAAGGCTGAAATGCAAAATTATTACAGAACTTGGCAATGGGAAAGGCATGGCTAGTGAGTTGTAGCGTTAGGTAGCATCCACAAGGCCCCTTTTCTCATCTGAGACTCTGGAAGCTATGACTTGGTACAGCGGTATGGCAACGAAATGAAACGGTGTTCTTGGATTGCCTGAGTGGGACTACCACATACCTGTCTCCTTTGAGGGCAGTTCATGGGAGAGAAAATGATTGCAGGACTGATAAGAACCCAGTCACCACCTGTTCTCCAGGAAATCTGGCTAGCGCTTTGAAGTGGGAAGTATATTCTGGAAAACTTTGCTGCTTTCTTGCCTTACTCTTATGCAGTTTCTTAAGAAGCTGTTACAGGAAACAGATATTGAGGCTTTTTTTCCCTCAAAGTCTCAGTGTGCTGGAAGTATTTGTTATGTTTTGACGGCTGGGCACCGTTGGAGCTTCACAAGCAATCAGCAGGTTAATGTGCACTGCTGCTATGTCTTTCTCTAGCGCTCACATCCCCGCAAGCTCTGTCTGTCTTTGACCCAGTGATCACAGGCTTGATTTTACTCATCGCATAGTACGAAAAACACGGTGTGTTTCTCCACAGTCCCATTTACACCACATTATTGCTGTTAGGAGCGTCTCAGATCTTTGTTATTAATGCAATTCCCAATAGCTTTCCTGTATTATATTGTCCAAATTCCCCATCACTCTCCATGTATTAACCTTTCGTAGCTTCTTCTTAACGCTGCTTCTCCCATCTTCTTTTTGTTGGCGCTAAAACTTTTCAGACACTGGAGAAAATGTTTTCCTAACTCGCCATTTGATTCAGCAGAATGGGTTTTGTATTCGTTGTGATATTTTTAAGATATTTTCTTGGCATATTGACTGATTTGCAAGAAGTCGGGAAGACACAAAAAAGCCCAAGATGGGAAATCCAGTTTGGTTTAATTTCTTGGCAATGTGCAGAATTATTTCCCAGGTCTCGCTAGTTAACAATGCAAAATACAAGCTTATTCCCAAGCTATCAACATTATTCAGTTTTCTTGCAGCTGAAAGTCAGTTTCTCACGATCCGTGTCATTGAGACAGGGCAAAAAGTGACCATGTGGGCTGCCCCATCCCATGCTTTTATTTCTGCTCTGAGTAATGGATGTTCACAGACCCCTTGCTAATGGGATGTTTTGCTTATTCATAAAATTTAATCAATGCCAATTTCTGAAGAAATTTCTTGGTCTACGTGCAGTGTTGTACCCAGAGACTTGAATTTGGCAGGCCTGATAATAAGTCTGAGGATTGAGGATTGTTATGTCTTCCTCACCAATATGTCTAAATAATGGTTCATAATTAACTCTGGCAATCTCTCTTGTCCAAGCAAAATTCATCATTTTGTAATTCTCTGGGGCTTTTGCCAGCTTTCCTGCAAGGAGTGCTTGGACTGCGTGCGAAGAGGTTGCGAGGCCAACTAACGCAGCCAGCAGAGGATTCCTCCAATTAGTGTTTAGTGAGCGCAATGCCCGTCCTTGCTGGGAGCCTGCCTTTTCCACTCTGGCAGTGGGGCAATCATCAGAGCGTCCCTGTTTATAGTAAATAGTGCTTGGCCTCTGCAAAATGAAGGCATGAGGCCTTTCTAATCAAACTGTTTTTCTTGGTGTGTATGAGGCTTGACGTTTCAGCAGACGTGGATATGAATATTTTCTTCGAGGAATAAAGACCTTAGATGCAATTCTCAACATGCTAAAGAGTCTGCTTCCCATCTTTCCTACCATCTCACAGCTGTAACAAGCACGGACTATTTACCATTGGTGAATAGTCATATTTACCATTGGTGAACAGTCCTCCCACTGTTATTCAACCCCAACACTGGGAATGGAGTGGATAACCATTCTATAGGAGTAATCAGTGCAGCATGGCAAGGTCATTGCCCTCAGACAGAAGATTCCATATGTTGCCTAGGATGGTCCATAAGTTCTGTGTGTTTCCATCTGCATTTTCCCAAGCTTGCTCCTGCAAAACAAAGCTGTCAAGGCAGACCAGCTCCATGTGTCTTTAGAAGGGTGGATTGATGAAAAGTCTGCAGTGGCTTAGAGTTTCTATTCCCCTTCCCAGAAATCCCCATTAGATGACAATGCTAGACTCAAGTTCTGATCTGGGATGGAAAAATCCTGTGTTCTTTGGTCATTTGCAAAAGATTCGTGACTCACATGGAATTTGCACATCACTTACTGAATCCAAACCTTGGAAAAGACAAATCTACTAATTTATGTAAACAGGAAATGTTGTTCAGCCATTCAGATGTTCTTAAGCCACACATTCTACCCTCTTATAATGTTAGTTTTCCCTAGGGAATTGGAAAGTCCTGTCAGCATGCCAGTCCTACTTTATATTTCATACCTGTATATAGACTTTGCCTGTACACCTAATTCTCCTGCCTAGGTTTGCATTGTTTTATCTTTGGACTTGAAAACTACGTACATCTGTAAAAACAGAGGGTAATATATGGTAGTGGTATGCTGCTGTATTCATTTGAATTAATGTCCCTTAAAGTGCAAAGGCTGCAGATTCCATGTATTGCAAGATGGTAGAGCTATGTGCATTTAAAGAAAACAGATCCCATTTTTATAAAGGTCAATTTATAACTGTGCTCAGGTTCATTTAATTTTGATGGTGCAAAGAGAGGAAAAGTGGTTCCAAAAACTTAGGTTATCAGTCTGAATTCACAGACTGCACAATCTTGTTTTTGTTGCCTCTCTACCAACAGGAATTCTGCGTACTCACATTCTTGATCCTTCTCCTCTTCCTTGAAGAAACACAGCTGTGGAGCATGAGCCCTGATTGCAGCGCACCGCTGCGGATTGCAGGGGGAGCTGGGCTGCACTGTATGGAAATGAGGCGGTGCAGTTCCTGCGTGTCGGGAATAAGGGCTCGATCATATCAGTTCACATCTGTTCTCCCATCAGTCAGTTTTTCTGTCCTGAAAATGGCCAAAGCCAAATGTCCCAGTCATAGGTACATGAAAGTTAATAGCAGACGTAAAGTAATTCCAATCTGAAAGCCTAAACAGATGCTTTTTGCCCTGAAATATGCTGATTAATTTACTTGGCATAGTGACCTGGAGATTTCTTTAACAGTGCTTGAGGGCTGTTTATTTGCAGAACCAAAGGAAAAAAAAAATCAGAATTCACTAAAATTGTGAAGTTACTGAGGCTCAGCTAAAGCATATCCATCCTCTACTGGAATGGCCTCTTCATGCAGTAAAGTGGGCAGAGCTGCTGACCGTTCATCTTCTGGGTGGGATTAAGTTATGACAAACAAATGCCTGTTCCAGACAAGCGCATTCCCCAGGACTTAATGAGCTTTAATTTATGTGCATCAACTTTGTGGCACTAGTTAATGCTTTTACCTCTGCCCGCTTTTCTCATACGTCTAGCATGGGCTTGCACTGTCTTTTTGCCTGGTAGGAAGCCTGCTTTTCCACCAGTTGGAGCAGTGTCCAAATGCTGCAGTAGAGTGGTCCAGAAGCAGTGGTGGCAGTGACATTGCCCCTGGCTCTAGGAAGCAGCAGGAGAGCTAAAGCTTGCACGGAGGCAGGAGGGCCTGGGGCTATGACTGGTTGGTGTCCCCAGAGGTTTTGGTGACTCTGGTACAGAAGTTCACTGTTCAGATGAGTTGTACCATCTCTAAGGGTGAACTGTGGCAGTGGAGCGTACTGCCCTGAAGTTGTAAGCTACAGGGCAGATATGTACCATGAGCTGGAGTATGTGATATACAGATGAGGTCTCCTATGCTATTTCAATTTATATGTTAATTTTCTTGTTTTTATGTATATTTTTCTCTTCTCCTTTTGCTTTCCACCACTATCTTTTATAGTTCTTGGAAGACTGTAAACAAACCATTCTGTTTGGAGCCAGCAGCAATACTTTTTTTCTTCTTCTTTTTTTTTTTTTTTTTTCTGGCAGTCTACTGGTGCTTTGGATTTTGATTTCCTTTACCTACTAGAGATATTTATATATATGTAGATATTAAAATAACACAAAATGCATTTTGTCTGTTTCTGCTCATCCTTAAAACAATGTGCAGCTGTTGAACTGCATATGAGCTTTGGCTTGCTGCAGGCCATTCTTGATCAGCGTGTTGTATCGCCGCACCAGGCAGTGGTGAGTATCTCAGAGCACAGTGCAATGGGCTTGGGTCTGTTCCCCCCTCCTTTAGAATACAGCTGGTATTCTGACTCTGTCTCTACTCCTTTAGAATATTTGTGGTAAAGAAGAAACTCAGAATGAAATTTTTGGCTTTACTCAGAAATTTTACTCACTTTATATTTCGTGTGGTATAAATTTCCCATTCCCTTTGGTGGCAGCTGGGTATCAAACCATTTGTGCCATGCCAGTTGAATCCCTGCTCTTTGTGCCACTCTGGTCTTTTCTGCAGGATCTTTTTCTTCTTCCTCCAGGTTCTGCTCTCCCATTCCACCTTTCTCATTTCATCTTTTCTTTCTTCCCTTTGTTGCTTAGAGTTATAGACCTTTCCATCCTATCTTCCCTTCCTGTCTATAGCAAGTAGAGCATTTATCTTAAGCAGTTTTCAGCTTCAAGTCTACAGAGATGCCACAGAAATTGTCTGAGAAGCAGGGACCACATCAGCACCTTCTGGGGTCAGTTCCCTGTTGCTCCACTGGTTCCCTCTGCTGCCCATCCTTGTTTGAGGTGCACAACGCAGTGAGAGCCCCGAGGAAGTGTTGTGTACGTGACACACCATGCTGCCCTGAGAGGTCAGTGTCCAGAACTGTGTGTCACCTATGGCTGCCCCAGCGCACGAGTCACGTTCCTTGGTGGCAGCTGGGGCTGCATGGGGCTGGTGGTGGTGATGTGGCAAGGGAACACAGCTGGAGGACAGTTGGTTTTAGCTGGAGGTTCTTGGTAAATTCTCTCTCTGAAAATAATACTTTTTCTCACAACAAATCCTAAATTTGCTCACAAAAATCTGTGTAGAGCTTATTTTTTTTCTTAAAAAATGATAAATAGCAACTTCCTTGAGATTCGTAGAGAGCTCAGATATGGAAAGTGTGTTTATTTAACTGATGACAAGAATCATCTATGTATGCTGGCACACTACTCAGGGTGTGGATGGGAACCACTCTGCAGCCTTTCAGGGCCAGCCCTCCAGCTCGTGGCATTGCTGTGTCACATATGGGGCGAAACACCAGCGTAGAACAGTTGCACGTTCTTCCTCTCTGAAGATATACATCCCTCCTCCCTGGTGGCCTGGGGGGACAGAAGGGGGATTCCTACCATGGTCTCAGGTGATACAAAGATGCTCAATGTGAGTGCTGATTCTGGGAAAGCATTATAATATTAGAGGTTTACGTATGGGGTCAATTCCTTGCATCTCGCCTGCCCTTCGGGACTCCTGCTATGTCTGGGGCAGCACACATCTCTGCTCATGTACTGCACTGTCCTCAGTGACATCCCACATTAGGTTCTCAGGGCTGGGACTGCAGCAGTGCTCTGCAATGGGCTGATTTGCAATTCCCTGACATATGCTAGTTACAGTGATACACTGGGTTTCAGGAAAACAGCCCTCCTAATATGCATGGGAGAGAACACACCAGATGACTGTTAGAAGAGAGATCTGAGACATCTTATTTAATTTGATATCAAACCAAATGGAGAAACTTTGCAGAATTGAGTGCCAGATTATCCTCTGAGGACTACAGCCTGGCTATTTGGCTGCCAATAAAACTACATATTTTCTTATTTACTAATAGGAGAGAAGTGAACTCTCCATGGTGAGTAATACAGATATCAGCAGCTCCAGTTTCTCTTCATTCATCACTATACTGCTTTCCCCAAGCAAAGGTCAGTGAATACTTGGTTTCTTTTCTCTGTTGTGGAGTTTACATTCATGAGTCACTGGAGGGTCTGCAATTGCATCCTGGCTGTGTGGCCCAAGGGGCTGTTTCAGGAGCATGTTCACCTCTTCCCTGCTCTTTCTGGAGAAAAGACTGAGGTGGTGTTCTGGAGCAAGGGCAGGATCAGGATGTGGAAGGTTTGCTCCCTCATGGCCTGTGACTCACTTTACTTTAGTCACCCTCTTCCACGTTGCAAGGGGAAAGGTTTAAGATCGAAGCTTCATCCTGAGATGTATGTCAGCTGGCCATGGGTGGAGGAGAGAGGATGTCTTCCCAGGCTACCCGTGGTTGTTCTGAAGTAGGTTGGTAGGTCGTGCTCAGATATCTTTAGTTCCTTTTGAAGGATGGCATTTGTAATCCAGGTGTTGGTATGTCTTTTGAACTGCAGAAAAGTTCAAAACCACACTCATCATTTGTGTAAGATGGGAATTTTGGGTGCAGAGCAGTTGGTTCTAATGACTGATCCCTGTATGCATTCTTTTAGGATTCAGTTACATTAAGTTTATTTTTATGAGTATGGTCTTGAACTTCTCACGGTAGTACTTAGTGAACAGATTGGAAATTCTGAAAAAGATATTAGAATAGGGTGAATAATTCATAAAGAGTACTTATTTTATGAATGTCACCTTCTTCTTTTTGTGAATTCATAGAATCAAAGAATCATAGAATCCTTAGAATTGGAAGGGACCTCTGAAGGCCATCTAGTGCAGCTCCCCTGCAATGAGCATGGACACCACAGCTAGATCTGGTTGCCCAGGGCCCTATCCCACCTTGCCTTGAATTGCCTGGGAATAAGGCATAACTTGTCTGAATTTAGTTGTTGATTAGAATTATGCGCCAAATAATTTGTCAGGAATCCTTACTTTGTAGCTCATACAAAAGCAATTTCTTGTGAATAGTTGATAGTCAGAAGCTTAGTTATGACTAAGACACAGAAATTCCAGGGATTATTTTTTCCATTTTGTGATTAGAATATCATAACTTGACTGGTTTTTTTTTTTCATTTGTTGAAAGTATTACTTAAGATGTGAGAGTATTCTAATTTATCAGTCTGCGAGAATATTGCAATATCTCCCAGAATTTCCTGTTCTGGCCAGCTGTTCTGCCAGAGCTGTATTTTGTTAGAAGGCAGATGAAGCAATTTCATTAACAAACACATACAGTAGATTTTTTTTTCCTGTATTCCACCTACTCTGAAACTTAACTTTTGATTATCAGAGTAACTGAGGTACAAAGGCTGTTTCCCCCATGGGGACATCACTTGTTATTCACTTCTTGCAGGCCTAAGCCTTTAGAGTGAACAAAGAGGAGATCTGACTTTTTTTTCCATTCCTAATAATGAGTCAGGAAAAGTCCGTGCCCCATCTGTGGACTGTCAGATTTTATCTAAGTTGATTTCTGTTTTGTCTTTTTTTTTTCTTTTTTAAACGTTGTAGACTCAGCCACAGTAGCAAGAATTAACTGCCTCCAAATATTTTTTGTAATTCTCACAAAACTCCTCAGCTAATGAGAACAATGCATCTTTGTGCTTGTTCCAAACTAGAAGCTCATACCATGCTGAAAAACACACTCAATTGTAGAAATTGCGTCAATCTTTCTTTTACCTATTGTAATGGGCTTTATTAATGCACCAGATTGCAAATAGAAAATTAAAGGCATTAGACATGTATAGTCCTGCTTATTTGACGTTGTGCTGTGTATTGCTTACATGAGGTTTGCTGGTTGTAGTAGCTCGAGTTGTGGACTTATTATTTTGTGCTGAGGCCGGTGACTCTGGTAAGCTGGGAAGCGATGCTGACCTCATGAGGCATCCTATGTAACATTGCCCCTCTTCCTAGTCTGTCTCAGGGATGAAATTATCATTAGAAATTTTAAATCCATCAAGAACTTCAAGACAGCTTTGCCAGTTACCCCAGCTACACCTTAGATTGCTGGATGAGCAGTTGAAGTGCAGCTTGAGGAAAACACAAACTAGCAGCACGAGTTCCCATGCCAGGTAGACTTCTTGAAATAGCACTGCCCACAGGGATCGTTTGTCACATTTGAAATGATAGCAGGCAATCTGTTGTGGCCTATGATGCTTTTCCATCATTTTGCGCGTGGCCATGTGCCTCCCATATGGAGCCAGCCCCTGGGGCTCTGTGCCCTGGCTTGTGCCCATGCGACACGCAGCCATCGCGAGGCAGGTGCCTGAGCTGGGCTGTCACAGCAGCTGAGCCATCCTGCTGTATGCACTTGTATGCTTAGACTTTGGTGAGCATAAAGGCTCCAGTTGCTGCTTATTGGCAGACCGTAATTCTTTCTGATAACCTGATGTTTACTCTACTTGTGGTTTTTTGTATTTAGTCCTTGTACTCAGGTTTGTAGTTTGATTGGAAGCTCTTTGTGGGCTGCATACTTATGTAATACCTAACTGTTCAGTCCTGAGCTCCTTCAACAAAAATAAATGGTAATGCTATTTATTCAATATTTATTCTCTCTTTTGCACTGCAACAGAGTCAGAGCAATATAATGGCATCTATTTAGCATTTGTGCATTTGCTTTGCAGAGCCCTCTTCCTGCTTTTTCTCCATTTATGTAGGTGTTCAGTATTGC
This sequence comes from Numida meleagris, assembly GCF_002078875.1. NCBI lineage: Eukaryota > Metazoa > Chordata > Aves > Galliformes > Numididae > Numida > Numida meleagris. The sequence continues at coordinate 13,191,645 of NC_034420.1, forward strand.
TCTTAACTGTAGATTGCAATATGTAGGTTTTGACAGAGTAAACATATTCAAATCTGTACAGAAGATTCTTGGTTAATAATAGAGAAAATTAACATAACCTGTTTTAATTTGATGTTATACATACTTAAATGAGGTGTGTAGGGGCGGCACGCTGTGTCTGAAATGCGTGCAAAGACAAAAGTATATTTCTTTAACGCATACTTTCTTACAGGTTTGAAAAGCAAGTTTACATACTTACGCATGCAAATATTTAATTAAATTTCAGCTCTTCTCAGTGGGGTCCAGCTAAGAGTTCCTGCTTGTTAATTTTAACCATCTATAAAAGTTGTAAAAGTACCGAGCAGAAATTTACAAATGCCTTGTTTCCCTTGGCAGAGCACAAAAAGGAATTTATAAATAAATGGATGCTTCAGTAGTTTTTCCCCTAAGAAACACTTCACAAAATAGGAAAACCCCCAGTTAGCACACATCCTTCACTTGTGCCAAGTGTCTTGGTTGCTGGAGTGTCTCATACAAGTCTCAGAGAAGAAGAGAGTCCCAAAAATCGATTGCTGCTACCTGAAGTTTGTACTTCTTGAGGTTTTGCTTTCATAACTGGCTGGCTGCTTGGGCACAGGAGCTGAGTCAGCACTGAGCTCTGGCCATACCTGGTGACTCTGCTTTCTGAAATGAAATGCTAGGAGGATTTTTAAGGTGTGACTTAGTTTCCTCTGGAAGTCAGAAACAATAAAAAGGATGGTGCAGAAGCTGAAGAAATGTTTGTTTCTTAATTGATTCCTTTCCAAGCAAGTTAAAAAGGAAGGAAATGTGAATACCTGCTGGAAGGAAAAGAAAATTATGTTGTCTACTTCTGTAACCCCTATTTTCCAAGGTTTGGACAGTATTTCTACATCTCTCAGCTGAGCTGTATTTTTAGCACCAAAATACTGGTTGTGGTTTGCATAATCATGTGTTCACTTCAGGAGGTGCTTGAAAGAAAGCTGAAGTTATGCCTGTTTTTTCAAATGCAATTAATTTTAAAGTATTGTGCTAATTTTAAAACGCCTCTTTAAATTGTGGAAAAAAGCAAAGTTTTGTTCACTCTTGAAATCTAAGTTGGGTCTTGGAGAGAATCAAATTAAAAATTGGATTTCAGCTTCTAAGAGATGGAGCTACAATTACTTTTTCCTTTCCTCAGAAAAACTATAAAATTTCATAGGAAAAACTGTAAAAAAAAAAAAACCCTTTTAAAAAGATTTGAATGAAAAGTTTTGATTCGCTCTCTTTTCTACTTCTCTTTGCCTAAGGTAACTACAGCCCTGAGAGAAAGAGTTGTGGGGAGCTCAGTTTCATTATCTATACACCAGTCTTAGAGACAAAGCACACTTGGAGATGTAGAAGCTCGTGAGTGGATGAACAAGTTGGTTCATGCTAAAAGCATTTGGTGCCCATGAGCAAAATGATGCATTTATAAGCAAGGATATGTTAGTGTGTTTAAAATTTCATCTGTAGTCATGTTGTCTGTTAAAGCAAAGGCATTCCAGACACATAGTATGTTGAGGATCACGAACCTAACTGCAAAACCAATGGCAGTCTGAGCTCTGGGAGCACACAGGTGTTTTTATAATCCCCCTCTTCATAGGCTACTTTCTTCCTTAAGCTAGACCTCAGGGCTTGCTAACCTTCCTTTTACAATGCCTCTTCCTCCTCTGAGGTTATCCCCATGGCTCTAAGAATGACATTTCCTGATGGTTACTCACAGATTTCTAAACGTGTTTTAAGGCTATTTGGAAATTCTTTAATGAATCAAAGTGTGTTGAAATACTTCACTTTGGTCCCTCTGAAATGAGCTGGTGACTTTGTGGAGGAGGAAAGGCTAGTAGTACAGAATGGGAGGAGGGCAAGCATCCCATCTGAAGGCTAAAAGGGTTATCATTTACCATTAAGTCTTTTTATCAAGACCAAGCAGGGTGATCAGAAATGTTTCTGTAGCTTGAACATCTTTCAGACATGCATCTGGCTGCTGCTGTGATCAGCTGGAAATATCGACTCATCATTTTGCTCTCTCCTGTGAGGCCCTCTGGTCTAGGTTTCCTCCGGGCACCTCACTGAGGAGCTCTCCTGGAGATGCCCCATATGTTTGTGCTTGACGTGTGAGGAGCATGATGTGGCCTAGTCACACCTGGATTTACAGAGAACAGGACGATTGTTTCATCGGTCACTGGTTAAAACTTTCAGAGTACCCACTGTGTTTGTCTGCCAGCAAGGGAGAGCAGCTGGCAGGCCAGGGGTTAATTCTGGCTGCGCTGTGCAAGAAGCTGGCTCTGATCAGTCTGCTGTCACATGGCTAAGTGGCCTCTGGCTTTCCAAGATGAAACAGGTTCCTTCAACATATTATAGTTCTGACTGATTGAAGGCTGCTCTAAGTGGTTGAAATACGGCTAAAAATTACAGCACTTGTCCCCAGGCTCTTCTGTCTGAGCATCCATGAGGGCTTTGTGCTCCACATTCTCACTGCCACCCCTTGGGCTTTTGTGCTTTCCCAAGGTTTGCTTTTCCTGTAGATCTGCTGGAAAGCCGTGCGCTCGTGTTTGGTTCTTGTGCTGCCTATGGGAAGATGTTTGTGCTCCTGGAGTGAGGACAGCACAAGGTCCCATAGCACTGTGGGTGCCCATGGCTGCATCGCTGTGCCTGGCTCATGGCTACTTGGCTTGCAGGGCAGACATCTCTCCCGAGTGCAGATGCAAGAGGAAGAGAACAAAGCAATTGCATTTGTCCATTTGCTAAAGAAAATGTAAGCATTGTGCCATCTGTTCTGCAGCTACGTGAAGCCTGATGAGCTCTTTGGAAAAGACAGAAAATATGTTCAGAATCTGGGGAAAAGATGGATGTGAAAACAAGTTCCTGAAAATTGTCAGGTGCTTGGATAACACCAGAACAAACCAAAAATAGCAAAACAACAACAACAAAAAAAGTAAAAAATATGAGAAAAAAACTGCCTTAATGCAGGGAGTCAAATGCAACACTCAATAGATTTTTCTCTCATGTCATCTCCAGGTCCTTCCATGTGTTTCTTCACTTTTTCATAGAATCATAGAATCATAGAATGGCTTGGGTTTGTAGGCTGCCTTCAGGTACTGGAAGGCTGCAGTGAGGTCACCCCGCAGCCTTCTCTTCTCCAGGCTGAACAAGCCCAGCTCCATCAGCCTGTCTTCATAGGGGAGGTGCTCCAGCCCTCCGATCATCTTCATGACCCTCCTCTGGACCCTCTCCAACAGCTCCCTGTCTTTCTTGTATTGGGGGCCCCAGACCTGGACGCAGTACTCCAGATGGGGCCTAAGATTTTTCACATCGACCCTGCTCAGGAGAGCATTTAATAGCTTAATAGGTGTGGCACGAGTCTGAGGGGCTGCATCTGGCAGTGGCCCCGTCCGTGCTGACAGAAGCCGGGCCTCGGGGTGAGGCCTGCCCACGCCTGGGCCCGGCATACCCGCCTGCTGCCAAGAGCCCCAGCTGCGAGCCAGTGCACAGCTGGGCGTCGTTTTTCAAGAGCCAGGAAGGAGAACTGCAGACTCTGTGAAAAATGATAAAATCTGGAAAACTTTTTAAAACAACTTTTATAGCTTTGTGAAATTCCTGCTTCCCCAGAGTCCGGATGAGCCCCATGGAACTCGAATTGCCTTGAGCTCCTCGTCACTGTGCAGCCACCAGAATGGGTTGATGGCGGGGCTGGCAGTGGGCAGAGGGGGCTCTGGGGTAGCAGCAGGCTGGAAGGGAATATTATTCATTGCTGCAATCATTGCAGCAAGAGGATAGAGCATGTAAGGATGTATCCCTTCAGGCTCCTGTAAGCTGAGAACGGCAATGTGGTCAGAAGTGACTGATGGTGAGAGCTGCTTGGAGCATGAGGTTGTGCTGGTAGGAGAGGAAGGGTATCTCATGATTCCTGCTTTGAAATCTCCTGGTTTGGCCTTCAGGAGATTTGGAGACGACTTCCTATCTCTGCCACAAAGCTCCTGTTTGTCCCCAGGCAAGCCATCCAGTTTTCCTGCACCCCAATTCCCCAGTGAGGGAGCAGGGATTGCTTTCCTCTAGCACGGTGCTGCAAGGCTCTGTAGGGTTTTCTGTTACCATAGAGATGAGGAACCTAAATAGAATTTCAGACCTGTTGAAGGAGAGCTATGAAACCTGATGGTGTTACCAAAAGAACAGCTTGGCTCTGGCCATACTGCGTGGGGCGGCTACAACAGGTTGTAAAACTGTCACAGTAGGTGTAAGCACTGTGAAACCAGGGTCAGTTGGAATACGGACTTGTAAAAACAAAAAACGTACCAATATAAACTCAACCTGTAAATACGAAGTAATATCACTGGTTACAAAAATAAACTAAAAGAGATTTTCTCTTTAGGATCATCTGGGCATTTTAATTTGACAAAGTCTTTTGGTCTGGCAGGAGTCCAAGACCAAGAAGTCCAGACCTGCTTCTGTTCTTTCTGGGGCACCCTGGGGTTTCTGAGGCTCCTCTCTGTTTGTATTAAAGGTCTTTAATTTGCTATGAGATGTCAGCTGGAGAAGGAAAAATATGGAGTTATTCTGCAATTCGTTGTAGGCAGAGGGAGGCAGGGGAAATCATGCTTTAATTCAATTGATACTCCTCTCTTACTCTTCATTATGAAATGAAGAGACAACTTTCAGGTTCTCCTTACTGCACCGTTGTTTTCCGCTGTCTTTCGCATTCATATTAGGAAAAAAATGTTTCATGCCTTCAGTCTCCCTGCTGAAATAAGAGTGGTTTTAGAGGTCCTGATCATTGCCACTCAACTTTTATGGGAACATTTCGGTTTGGTTATATTTGCGGGCATCCTGAATCCAGTGTTTTCAATGCAGCTATGCCACTGACTTGTATAACAGAATAACAATGCCATCTGTCTTGTCTTTTTTTATCCCATCTTCAAACATCAACCGCCCCATGTTTTTTTTTCCTCCAGATGTGCTGGTTTACTTTCTCTGGATAGGGAGAGGAAGTCTTCACTGAACTTGTAGCAATAGTCATCCATTCCTCACGTGAGTTGGCAGGAGCTAATTTAAGACTTTATAAGATGTGTGGGTTGGTTAAATACTCCTGCCAAAGCATTTCAGTTTTTTTTTGGTCAGTGTTAACTTCCATTTGACAGTTTCCTATGCATTCATTCCATGATCTTCCTGATTTTGTCTCTTGAGCTCCTGTTGGTGCTGTCTCTAACCTGTGTCATGCAGTTAGTGGCCAATTGAGTTGGAAAAGTCAAGATGCCGCTCACTCCCTTCATAGATTTTCAGAAGTGTTGGAAGTTGACATCTGTGAACCTCTGTGTCTTTGTGATCACATAGCAATGTTTTTCCTCCAATGTGCTCATCTGCCTGTGCTGCAGGTGGGTTGGCTGCATTAGTGATGTGTCGCTGGCAGACCCTGCATGGACCATGTCACCATGGACCTCAACAGCATTTGGATGCCCTCAGGAAACATAGGGCAGCTATGTTTTGTCCTCTGCTGGGTATTTGTTGTTGCTGTAGGCAGGACTTAGAGGGAGGACTGCAATAACTGACTGGTTTGAGTGGTGGAGATGATGCAGATGGTCTGGTAACTTCTTTTGTAAACTATGTAAACTAATGTGTTGGGTTTTTTTTGCATTTATAAGAGGAGATAACTGGCTTTCTGGCTTCCTTACTACAGAATTTTCTCTGTTTCATACTCCTGGTTCTTGTAACTACGTTTGGACAATCAAGTTTGAGAAGTTTGTTAGCATTGTTGGCTCAAAAGCTGCAAATGCTTTTTCTCTCTGCCTAGCAGTCTAAATTAATAATGTCTGTTTAATTATAAAGCAATCTCATGAGATTTGCAGACAATTTTAAATAACAAAGTCACAATGTTTTATTGATGACATATACAGTATAGAAAGCACCTCCTCGAGAGCTTCCCTGGTATTTTTTAGTTGTAATAGTAATGTCCAAATAAACACAGGCTATTTGTAAGCTCATCAGAATGTGTGGTGGCCCTAACCTAGCCCTACTGGTGTGAATACATTAGTCCACTGAGACGCGATATACAATTTGATTTCTTGTAGTACTCTCAGATATTCAGACTGACTTATGCTTCTTTCTTTACATTTATTTTCCATACTCTTGTTATTTCCAGGGATTGCAGCCTACCTTCTGCTTCCACACCCACTGATTTCTCATGTTTCTGCAGTTAGTACCTAGCTGTGGTTAGATCCTTTAGAGTTCTGTCTATGCATGTGAATATTCTAAGTTCTGCAGCATGAAGTTTGGTGGAAAGTTTATGGTTACTGGAGCCATAGTTTAAGGAACAGGCAGAGGAGATGCTCTTGTGTTTCAGTTCTGACAGTAATGAAATGTTTTATTGGAGGGAGTGGGAGAGGAAAATACCAGGAAAAGCATAGGCAGCAAAAAAACCTTAAAAAACAGAAGGTTGTCGAGGTAAGGGAAAGATGAGATCATGTCAATGGCTATACTGCACTGGGCCAGGTGTCTGTGCAAGCCCTTATCTTGTCTCCAAAACCAGTCAGTGGTGAATGGTTATCTTTGGTTTCTTGGCATTAGTAGCTTTCTGTGGTGCTTGTTTTGGTAGACTTAGCCTGTTGCAAGGAGTTCCACAACTGAAGCGTGTGTTGCACAAAGCAGTACCCCACTGTCCATCAGGCTGATTGGTCTTTGTACCCAAGATCACTCCTGGAGCTTTTCTTAAAAGCTGCCTTTGTATTTCATTTGCACTCAGTCCCCTGGTTCTGAAGCAGGTTTGAGCAAGGTATGACGCAGGCGGTAGCTAGCCCGTTTCATCTGTAAGTTTTTTCAATATGGAGTCCTATAATCTCTTTATTGTAGATTCTATTTTATAACCTCTTCTTTAGATCTTTCAGTTTGAAATGAATCTCTCAGCACAACCTTAGATGGGGACAGTTCCCACACAGGGGCCTCCTTCAGGTTCTCCAAGGTGAGCATGTTTTGAAGAACCTCATTTAATTTGCTGCTATGGTACTGTCTCTGGGTGCCCCTTTACATCTCGATAATCTGCTGGATCTAGATTCCCTGATGAGTTTTCAGCTCCTGATCTATTTGAGGAAGGTTCTAGGATTAGGTTTTTATGCCTTTGCAAGTTATTCCTCAGATCCTTTTTTACCTTATCTTATTGTGTTTTTACATTTAATCTGCTAGTTTGACCATTTTGATTTTACTAATTTGGGCTCAGCTTCAGTTTTTATTATTTGAGGGAGGCCTGTATGCTTCAAATAACCATCCCTTGTTGTGCTGTTTAGCAATGCCAACTTTCATTTGTTCTTTCTGAACTCATTTGATGGATGGATGGTATATATTTGCTCTGAGTTTTCAAGATGCTCTCTTTAAATAGTTCAGTGGTACCTGCAATGAGCTTTTCTTTTAGGTGCCCATTCAATTCTTCTTTAACAAGTTTCTTTACTCTTACGTAGTTATCCTTTCTGGAAATGAGAACTGCAGTAGAAACATTGCAGGTTGTGTTCTCCTGCCTCCTCTCATTGAGCACAAACACGTTGTGGTCAGTATTTTCAACACCAGTAGCAACTGTTCAGCCGCACTGCTCACACAGTGGAAGACTTGGTCTCAGAGCTTCATAAAGCAGTTATTGAAAGATACCTAAAGATCCACGCTCAGCAGCACTCCCCAGGATGGTATTTTCCCAGTCCCCATGGATTGCTGGGTATCTCCCATTACGGTGTGCTTCCTGTCCTCATAGCCCTTTTGCTCTCTGTCGACGGTTTACGGGCGTTAGGCCCGATTCCGTGACAAAGGGGACGGGGGACCCAAGGGCCCACGTCCTGGGAAAAGGGGAAAGGGAAAAAGGGTAGGGAGATGGCCCTGAGAGCAAAGAACAGCGGCAACAATCTGAGGAGAAACAAACTAATTTACTAAATAAAATATCGGAATGCAAAACAACACACTATAATACAATATAATTACAATTTAAGCTGATAAATTCAATACAGAGAGAGAGAATGTCCCAAAATCAAGGTAGGCCTTACTCTACTGCCGACGATAAGGCGGCTGGAGAGCGAGGTGCTGCCAAGACGAGAGACGGCGGAAAAAGGGACGAGGTCTCGTGATCTGCAAGTTTTTATACTGCGAGCTTTTATCTTTTCCCTCCGGCTGGAAAATGGTAACAAAGGAGCAAAGTGCCGTGGGGACTGTAGTAGTCCTTCTCTTCTGAGAACTAGGTATGTCCACTACATGATGTTATGATGTGGAATACCAATAACCGAAAATCACAGAACCATGACACTCTCCTTCACTAGCTCTGTTGCTGTCCCGATCAAGCAGCTGACAGTTTCACCCAATATTGTTTTCCTATTTACACCTAGAACTTTAATCCAGAAGGATGCTGCATGCTTTTTGTTACGGTTAACGTGAGTTAATTCTAGACTCTATTCTCCACTGGCAGGCTGCTGTTTCCATGTGCTTCCCATCCTGCTGTTAGTGTCCCCAGGCTGTCCCCTTTTCACTGAGCATTTGGTATGTTCTTATATTAGTACGCATCAACGTTTACCCTTTTGCACCTTCCTCTCCTATAATTTAAAACATTCTTTACAGCCTTTTCAGTACGCAATACGATGACATGGGAGAAACTGATCTCTCCAGTGCAGAGTTCATCCATTCTGGAGTCTTCCCAATGCCTGGTGAATCCAAACCATTTCCATTCCCCCGAATCCATACCTCATGTTCTCAGCTGTGCACCTCCTATCCTACCTGTCCTTTCATGGGGCTGGGAATGCTTAGAGCAGTGCCACAACAAAACTTCTGGTTTCAGCTTGCAACCTGACATCCAGAACATCTGTCCTAATGCCCACAATGACCAGGAGCACCAACTCCTCCCACTGTTTCCTAAGAGGCCCTGTACATTCAGGTCTCCATGTGGATTCATTGCTCTGTTATATGAGTGTGCAAATAAACCCTGCCCCTCCACGGGACTTCCACCTGCCATTATTTCACTTGTAGCAGCCAGGAGCTTGCTTCAGGCTGTCCCTGGGTGGTCTATCTGGCATCTGTTTTTGTGGCTGGCCCATGAAGGGAGAGATGGGGAGCCTCCAGCTTCCTTCCAGCCACAGCCAGCTGCCCCAAAGCTGCCCTCTGTCTTGCTGACTGGGGACGAAGCAGAGCCTTGGAAGGAGCTGGGCTCCCTTGGCTCAGAGAATGAGCCCTCAGAAGAGGTCCAGCTCACGTTCATGATTTTGCATTTCCAAGGACGTGCACCACCAGCTGCTGCCCAGCTACCTGAGCCCAGTTTGCTCTCAGCTGATGCTCTTCATTTCTTCCTCTGCATTTATAGTATTTCTCATCATATAATGCCTAAACCTGAATCCTTAATCTGTAGGTTCTAATGCAATGCAAAGAATGAGAAATATTAATTTAAAGATTCTTATGGACAAGCTTTTGAGGTATTTATTTTTTCTTCTTAAGCTGCATGGATTGTCCGCAATATTTCAGCCTGAAATTTCAGTTGGAGTTTCTATTTTGTTTCTTTCCTAATATGTCCAAGCTTTTCCTCTATCAGCAATCTTTATTCTCTCTGTGCTTTCAAATGCTGGAGAGTTATCATATGCCTCCTTTCGTCTGTCATATAGGCAAATAGTGCACATTAGTTTTTTGATTTAATCCGTCTTAATAAGAATCTTCCTCCAGGGATTAATTATTTTAGTTTCTGTACTGAATCTTGCACTTTGTTGACATCTTGTACTGGAAGCCTAGAACTGAGCACAGGATAAAATTGAAAGCTCATCTCTCATTAGTTTTCAAACTCTCATTTGGATAACTGCTTTTCAGGTTCATCTCTTCAATATGGGGTAAGAACAGGAAGGTTAAATGAGCCTGTCTGTGGAATGTGGAAAGGAAAACAAGTCCCTGATATAGTAAACTCTTTGGAGATTTTGTTTTCCTTCACACTCATAGGGATCACTTTAAGAAAAAAATCACATTTATCAGGTGGAGGTTGTCTGATTCCTAAGCCATGAGGAGCTGCACAGGCCAGCCCTATGGCCAGATTTGGGCTGTGGGGCAGAGCAGAGCCAATAGAGTGTGCAAGCTCCCTCCTCAGTGAAGTTTTATACTTACAAGGGATCAGGCTTTCATTGCTCTGGTTGACATCCAAAGTTGGGGACCAGGGATCGCTGGGTCTGTCAAGGTATACATCTTCATAGGCCAATGATGTAGGGCTAGATTTTCCTGCCATGCTCTCTCTGGACAGAGCAGAGCAGAGGTAGAGGAGTCTGGGGTGGCCCCACTTCAGCAGCTCTCGCTGCCCTGGGGTTGGCGTTCTGCAGCTTGGGGTACTCGTTTGGAATGTGAAATGGTTCTGCAGTGACATCTTCTACAGGGAAGAGTCAGGATTTCTATTATTTATAAGCATCAAAGTAACCTTATTTTAAATGCTAAGTTTTTACTCAAATAAATTTTAAAGTGTATATACATACATATATGTTTAAATATATATTTAAATAAATCCTTTCCCTCCAGTGTTTGGTCTTTTATCTTGTTTACTTACAGCAAAGACGTAGACTCTGTTTCCCACCCATTAATGGACTCGATCCAGCCCTGCTGCATTCTGGATGGTGTCTGTTTTGGGGAGGCTGCAGTGAGGCTCTGGTGAAAGTCTTTGGCCTGTCTCACACAGAAGGTCAGACTAAACTGCTTGAATATTTATGAACCCATTTATGAATCCTGGCCTTGAGATTTATGGATGTGACACCCGTTGGCTTCAGTGCGTGGTGATTTATGCCTTAAGGAAATATATTTTTGAAAAGAAACTTGTGTAGCAGCCACCCCATTTCGTGTGAATTTGAGTTGAAGAGCTCTCCAGTCAGATTGGTTTTGTTTTCTCGCCGAATGGCAATTCATTTTTATTGCTGAGGGTAGAACTCAACTGTGTGTTTTGTCAGAGTGACCTCAGAAATGCTTTATTTCAAATGGTTCCTTGTGTTGAAGTGGAAAAGTTAATCCGTTTGGATTTTGCTGTTAGCAAATTCGTGGACTCAATATTCACGCTTTTCCCCTCTGAAAGATTAAAATTGAGAAACTCTGTTGCAGGGAACTGCACTTACTATTCCCTGCTTGCAGCAACAGCAATCAAGTTTACAATCCCCTGAGTCAGCAAGATCTGCCGCATTTATCATTTTCATTCTTAACAGCTATTTAATAACTCACCTCTTTCCCATTTGGAGTTACACGTACCTGGGGACCTCAGACCTAGAGACTTTTCCAAAATGCTCTGGCTGGAACATTATTTTAGCTAAAAAACTGCTGGTCTGTGTTTAAAAAAAAAAAAGAAAGAAAGCTCCAGAATTATAACAGGTCTGGCAGCTTAGCTCTTTGGAGATGAGGTTCCTGCTGTTGGTCCTGGAAGCATCAGAAAGGTTGAAACAAACCTGCCAAAGGAGCAATGCTGCGTCACCGCGCAGCTGCAGGATCCTGCTGGGCATCTCTCCGCTCCGGAGGCTCTGCTGCACTTTTTTCAGGCTGTATCTGCTTCAGACACTCGCTTTGCAGAAAGCCGCCTTTACCTGTGTTAAGCTTTTGGAAAGGCAGCCGCCCTCTCTGGATGCCAGGATTCAGAGGGGAGCAGCTGGCAGCGCAGGGGCAGGGGCTGTGGGGCAGTGTCTGTCTCACTGCTGCGTCTCTTCAAAACCCACAAACCCTCCTTTGAAAAACTCAAAATGAGTTATGCGATTTATATGCAAGGTTTGAGCCTGGATTCCCATCTACTATGAACTAATGCATTTCTGTTAGCATCGAGTTACACTGGCCGCAGATTTGTGTCACTGCTGCTATTAATCACACCTGCAGTAGGGTAGGGACTGAGCTGGGCTCCACGGACAAAACTTTATTTTCAGTAGCAGTGGAAGCATATAGGCACACATTTCTGAGTTTCTATATTCTATATGCCCCTGTGTTTCTCCCTTGTGCTACAAGGACTGTGAGAAAGCAGACTGTCATGAAAGCACTCAGTACAGATAGCTCTTATGTGTGCTGCTTTTCATTAGCAGATCCCAAAGTGCATTAAAAATGTGACCTTAACTCCATTCTGCAGAGGATGAATAGAGGCACTAAGAAGCATGCAGCTTTCATACAGCTCTGCTTCTCTGTCAAGCTATCTATATAACTCCTATTTGTATACATACTTATTCTGAGGAAATGTGGAAAATAAAGCAACTTAATGGCAAGTTGACTTGGAAATAAAAGCTGAAAAACAGTCCTTTTAGAGTGACAGTAAGAAAAACATGCGCAATTAAATATTTTTCTCTTTTTGCCCTTCCACGTCCTGCCTGGGACTGAACTAATCAGTGTAGTGTAGGAGAGCAGCGGCACACAGCACAGCGAGGGGCACCGTCCTCCAAGGGTTCGGTGCAACTCCTTCAGAACATCTATTCACCTCAGAGAAAAGTGGATTAGCTGTGCAATGCTTCAAGAAGACAAGGCATATTCTCAAAGAATCCAATGTGAATATGGCATAAGGTTTTTTTTCATTACTCTCTATATGAATGAAGCTAAATGGAAATAAAATGCCAAGCATGCCTGCTCCTGAATCAACGTACTTCATGATTGAGAATAAAGAAATTGCAGAACTGAAAATGCTGAGAAATCCCACGTGGGCTGGAATGAGTCTGGAAGGTCTATGTTGTGTCCTTGCTTATACCCAGGCTTCCTCGGTGATCTCGCTCCAGTCATCTGAGATCTTTATGCATCAGGTCCACTGTAATGTCATTGAACCAATAACATTTCCGTACTTGACTTTAGTGCTGGGAGGACACATCTGTTCCTGTTAGGAAGAAGCACATTCCTGCGGCTCTAAGACCCACAGAAGGATCATAAATAAAAACAACACATTCAGTTTGCTGATTCTCTGCTGAAAGTGCCACATTAGTTCCAGTTTTAGTCAAATGTAAAGCAATGAAGTATATTTAGAGTACAGACACGTTCATATAGATGTGGAATAAGTCCCTGTCTGATCTGTTGTCCTGCAAATATAAATATTTTCTCTTTTGAGTCATTTACAGAATGTTTTCTGGCAACTGTACAGTGAAATGCAAATCTCCTGTCCCTGCTTCTCTGAGAATCGATTGCTGGGAGGATACCATACTGCAAATTCCCCTCTGGAGGATTCACTGACATCATAGGGAGTGCAGGCTGCTAACCCAAGCACTCAGCTTAACGGTCAGATAGTCCGAACCTCCCTTCGGTGTCAAGGAGGATTCCATGAAGTTCAGGGCTGTATTTAGGATTTGGTTCTGGACAGGTAGAACCGAATTCTGCCTTATGTGGCAGTTACTTTTTTTCGGAATCAAATACTCCAGAAAAAAAAAAAAAAAACAACCACCCCAGGACTCTCTACAGAAATACTTTTTCTAAGAGTCTATGAAACACTCCGGTTTTGTAGGTTATGGATTTAATTAAATAAGCAGACACTTAGATTTTTTAAAAAATATTATTAATTTCAGGTTTGCTCACATTTAATTTTAGCTTCCTATCTGTATCATGTGCTTGGAGATTGGGAAGTAAATCTGCCTTTATATGGCAATGAGAATCTTTGTAAAGCAGTACTAATGAGGAAGAAAATGAACATTAATTAAACTTGCGGTTACAGGATGGGCTGAAGCTCTGGAGTCCTGAAGCAGCAGCTAGATGGGTTGCTTCATTACAGCCTAGAACAGGAGCTGTGATGGGAATGGGAATGAGGAGACAATTAAGTTGCTCACTGAGTGCACATTTAATTAGCCACAGGAGGTAAAGCTCTAAAACTCGGGGTTTTCTGTAGATCCTAAATGTGCCATGCATTTTTTCTGTCAAATTAGACTTTCAAAGAATGCCTTTAGAAATGTGAGCGGGTTTGGGGTGTTGAGATGAGGCCCACTCCAGTGTGGAGCTGTGCAGGGCCAGCTGCTGGGAGGTCCGGCTGGTTGGGTCGTACCCGGCATGGCAATGGGGCAGCAGGTCCCACGGGAGGTGTGGCCTCATGGCAAGTGGCCTTGTCCTGTCCAGCTAGGCAGGTAGGGAAGGGTCCCCGCCATCCTTACGCTTATGGGTGTCTGTAGATGCTGTAGTCCTTCAAAGCCTGGCTGGTCTTCAGAGGCACATGAGCTCTATTGCTCCCGAAAGAGATTAGTGGAGCCCTAATCCCAGCCTTGTGTGTTGCTATGGACTCATTTGTGGCTTATCAGTATAATCTTTGTCTTAATTAGAGGGGGCAGTTGCTCTCTGCCATCCTTATGAGTTTTTTTCCCGAGTGGCTTTCACTTCTGAATCACTGCCTTGCTAACCTTAGCAGAGGTTTTGATTCTTTGAACTGCAGTTTCCTTTTGATTAAGTGTCTTCTGCCTTTAATGCATATTAATGAGTGCTAAGCAGTGCTTGACTCCAGTAATTTGCTGCTGGGTTCTGGGAACCCTTGGATGGAAGGCCTGGGGATGTCCTGCTTTGGGAAATTGGGGGATATTATGGACTCTTTGCTACAGTTCAGTGCGTTCCAAAGACAAATGCATTTTCCATTAATTTGTATTTTTATTAGTCACAGGACACAGTCACAGCTGCCATCATTATTTTGCAATATTCTCATATTCGCTTCAGTTTGAACTTAGAAGCTCCAGAAGAGGAAGAGGTAACAGCTCCCAGAACTCAGAGGGCTTGGTGGGACAGAGGCTGGCTCCTGCTCCTGGCTGTGCTGCTCAGTGTGTGTGTGGCTGCGAGGGGACACGTGTGTGTGTCCTTGAGCCCCGCATGAGCAGCACTGCCAGGATGGGCAATGGGCGTTACAGAATGGGCACTGCTGGTAGCAGTTCCTTGTCAGCTCCTGGCTCCCGGGAGCAGCTACAGATCCTCTGCCCAGAACTTGGAGAGACTGAGAACTGAAAGGCTAGATTCTGCTTGCACATTGCCTGGAGTAAATGGAGGATAACCCAAGAGTGTTCTCAAGTCTTGTCAGTCTAACCAGTGTCAAAAGGAAGGCACAGATTTGCTCAAACAATACAACACCTGGTGCCTGCAAGCAATCTCAATTTCCTGGTGACTTTTTTTGAGATGTTCTGAGTAATATCAGAAAAAAATCATGAGGCAATTCATCGTGAGCTTTTCAAATTCAAAGCACTTGGCAAAAAAACACAAGTCAGCCCTATTAATTATCCTCCAAGCCTGTTGTTATGGCAGTTAAGGAGTAGAGAAATGAAGGCAAAGAGGTTAAATGTTTTGCTTGAACTGGTGAGGAAGTGCATGGCAGAGAAACCCAGGAGTGCCATGTATTTCTTAATGGGTCTTGTATAATTGTGGGTATGTTCTGAGGCAGATGGCTTGAACTTTGGATTGCTGTAGGAACTCTGCCTGCAGTCTCAATGAATTTTCTTCCTAAAGTCTTAAAGAAAGCCATATTTTCCTATTTAATTCAACTTAAGACATGAGAATAAGTTGCCTAACTGAAAGACTGCGTAGAATAAACAATCTATATAAAAATATATCATTCTTTTACAATCCAAATACACACTGTTTTCTAATACTCCTGACCAAAAATAACAGATGTGCTTCTCAGGTCTAAAGGAAAAGTTCCAGTATAAGAGAGAAAATCCAAGATGAAAATGAGGGGGAAAAAAATATATGCATATCCATGTTGGAAGGTTAAATTTCTCCCTTTCTACACTCCAACAGGACTAGAGAGAATATGGCCATGGGGTTATACAGACTTGAGTTGCATCTATCAGAGAAGCAGAGTATGAGCACCTGGTGGATGGGCAGCAATTTGGCAGCATTCAGTGCTATGTAAACCCCCTGCATACAAATGGCCAGCACCAGCCACAGTCATCTGCACGAAGTGGCAGTGCTTGATGCCTGGTTTTGTGTCCTGGGAACCAGCCTTCAGGTTTCTCCTTTGTTTAGTCTTGTAGCCTGTCTTCCTTCTCAGGGGGGAGTCTTCAGTCTGTGCAGAATTGAAGTTATTTATTCCAAAAACACACATGGAATCTAAATTTCAGTTATAAGAGTAGTTCTTTTAAACAGCAGTAGAACTGATCTGACAGAAGTTGTCTACCTGGTAATTTTCTTGGAAGGTTTAAACTCCTCCAGGCTCTCATTGGCACACCCCTCTGCTTGCCCGTATCCTGCAGGATCCTGAGATATGGGCTGCATTCTAAACAACGCATGAACAATTAAGAAACAGCATTAGCTTCTAAGTTAATAATAGGTATAGTAAGTCCAGAAATATATAAACATGTTTGCAACAATACAGCTTACTTGCCAAAACCAAAATCCTATTCTTTCACTGGCAGGCTGTCCATGTGTTTCCCCTGGGCTTGTGTATGGCACGTGCGCTGTATCCCGTGCAGCTGAGCATGCAAATGCCTGTTCCTTCTTGATCTTTAGCTGTGTATTTCTCATCAAAAGGCTTTAAAATTGCTGGATATCATATCCAATATCCAGAAGAAATGTGTGTGTGTCAACAACAGGTACAATAAATATTAAAAGGAGTATAAAGGAGAATAAAGGATAATTCAATCCTGGATTTGTCATGTACTCCTTAAAACACTCCACAATATCATTAGCTGTCTCTCTGGGTTCAGCACTTGCTTGTTTGTCTTAGCTTCCTTGAGCTGCTGAGCCTATCTCACCTTTTTTGTGCCTGATGTAGAATCTAAATTAGATAAGAAGAAACAGGACAGGCTTTCAAATTCAGTTTCCTCTCTATACGGGCAGGATGGCATCGGTTTAAATTGCTTCGATATAATTTTGCTTCTTTAATCCTTCTTCTTCAATCTGTTTCTGTATACATTACATACATGAAATCTGGGACGGGAAATCTTGCCTACTGTGAGTTAAGACATGACAAATGAACCTGACATTTTTCCAAGGAGTGAACCGAAGAACATACTGTATTTATAGTGGTAGAAATGCAGTTTGCTGCTTGTAGAAGGAAAAAATATGGGTTGTATGAGAACTTAAATGCTGGGATATGGTAAGAGTGTTTTAGATGATGCCTGTTTCAAGGGAGGGTGCTGAGTTTGAGGCAGCCAAACTGCTTCTCCTGGAAGCTTGAGGTCGGGCTTCTCCCAGCACGGAGGGGGTCCCAGAAGCACAGGTCCCAAGAGCTGCCATCATGTCCAGAAGTTCCCGTGTTCCCAGCCCAGAAGTCCCGTGAGCTGGGTGTCCTCGGTGGGCAGGGTGGAAAGGAGTGTGATGAGGAGGGAGGTTCTGAAGGTTATTTTGGCCCTCTCTCTATAACAGCTTAAAGTTTCTTCCATATTAACAGTAAGGCTTTCAATTTACGTGGTAACTTTGTGTCACTTTAAGTTCTCAAACACAGGTTCGTAAATGTATGCAGACAAATGGATTCAAGCCAACCAGCTCTGCAGGGAACTTCTGCCCGCAGTATCCTCTGCCCTCGGGCAGGGCTGCACGTAGGAGACACGTGGGGTTATTCTGAGGTGCTCTGTAGCAGTGCAAATGTCTCAGTTTTTCACACCAGGGCAGCTGAATGAGCTTTTCTCTCTTAGCAATGCACTACTGGCACCTTTCTTAAAACGAGCTGTGGCTAATTCTTGAAAGAGGTTTTTTTTTAAATTTTTTATTTTTTTGTCAGTGCAGCCTTTTGTGTCAAGGGAAAAATAATCACTGCTCTTATTTGCCTGCACGTAAGCCGTAGTACTTCTGTCCTGCTTCTGAACAGAAAGGCTGTCTCTTACAGTTTTTGGCTGTGGAACTGCCCATCAGGACCAGCTTATGGCACTGACCTGATCCTCTTTAGCAGATAGGAGGCACTGGAGCAGTCTGTGGCTGACAGATAGCCAAGGTCCTATTAACTTGCATTGTGGCTGGTTTCTAATTGAGATAGTATTTCCTAGGCAGGTTCTCAGACCTGTGCTTCGCTCATTTGGCTTAAGGAGAAATCCCTTTGGTTCAGGGTTTTACCTTTTGTCCTTTCTTGTCAAGCTGGGGAAATGGTACTTCATTTTGCTCTAATGAAGAATTCACCTGGCTTCCTCTCTGCATCCTAATTGCTCTCTAGAGGACGCTAATGTGTGCTTAAGCATATTGTAACTGTTTACTCACAGCGTCAGCTGTGTGTGCAGTAACACAAAATGTTCGATCTCTGCCCTGTTCCTCCAGGCTGGCATGATTCGCACGGACAAGGACGAGTTCTTCATTGAACCTCTGGAGAAGGGGACCCGCGAGGAGGAGGAGGAAGGAGGCAGAACACACGTGGTCTATCGCAGGGCAGCTGCCAAGAAGCAACTGCCTATTGAGGATGCAGACACCCTGTATAAAGGTAAGGCAGAAATGTTAATACCAACTGATGTATAAAGTGTAAAGGCACGTAGCCAACGTGTCTTGCTGACTGTTTTTGCTATCCTCAAAATGGCATTCTTCCTCTGTAGTAAAAAGGTAGGAAAGGAGTTGAGAACTTTATCAGGGATAAGCAAGCACAGTAGCAGCCAAAACTATCTCCAGGATGATGGAGCTTTGTATGCTTTAAGGAGCTTTCTTGGCTCTAGCTACAGCATAAAGTCATTGTCCCAGCTGAGTCGCTGTGGCACAGCACAGGAAGGGGATGGTGGATGGAGCAGCACTGCATGGGTGCCCCTGTGTGCTTGGACAGGTGGCAGTGCTGGCTTTGCAAAGGCTGTTTTGGAAGGCTGCAGCAGGGACCCTAATGCTGACGTGGTACATGGGCTTCCTGTTGTCAGTGTCTTCACTGGGCCAAATTTATTCCTAATGGTGAAATAATGGCATCTTCTGATATTCATATTCACAAACTTCCTGGATTTATTTGTGTTTCTGATTGTGGAATTTAACATAACGTGTATGAAGTAGACAGTAGTAGTGTAGGGGGAATATTAAGTCCCAGCTTGAACCAGTGATTGAGCACCTGGTGGGAAGGCAGGGCCAGCCCAGGGGAGCTCAGGTGCATGCAATGTTCCAGAGTGCCTGGAAGGGAGCCAGGATCCACCCCTTCCCAGACCTCATTTAAGGGTTGGCAGTGGAGGTGAGGGTCTCTAGCTGGAGGTTCCTGTGTACCTGAGGCCTTCTAAAGGTAAGTGGATTCTTTCCTTTATTTCTGTGCCTTCTGCTGTAATGTTTAAGTAGATCCTTGCTCTCTCTAACTTAAGACCTTGCTACCCTGCTATTTTGTTGTGCTTTCCATCATGTTATGAGTAAAAGGATCTAAGTGTAAATACCTTTTCTGCATAGCATTTTCTATTTCTGTTTGGTTATAGTTCCTTTTTTTGCTGAATAAATAATGGATGCAAACCTTGTAAGTACATGTTATGATAACTGGCTTTAACACTGAGATTAACTGGGTTGTTTGACTGGAAACAGAAAGCTATCTGCATTTGGGTTCCAAGTGTGTGTACCAAACAGCAGAGTTACTTGCCACTGTACCCTCACGTTACCCTATTGCAGTATGTTTTAGGTGTCATACAGTGTGTTAGATTTTCCTTTGTAGTAATATGCTGGGTGATCCCTCTTGAGTACGTCTTCAAAAGATAAGTGTTTTAATCTGCTGTAAAAACTCTGCCATTGCTCTTGCATGTGTTAATTCCCCCCACACCACAGGGAGGAACAATCATGGTGATTAGGCAATGTAATTAGAGTCATAGAATAATAGAACTGAGTTGGAGGGGACTCTCAAAGGCCAACTGCCTTGCAATGAGCAGGGCCATCTGCATTATGGCCAATAGTGTAAATTTCTCAATATCTAAGTAGGACTGGAGACAAAAAAGGAAGCAAACAATTGTGGCCGTTTGACTTTTTTATCTAGTTTGGCCACCAAAATGACCTAAGAATGTTGTGACCCGATGCAGCACTGTACTGGGTTCTTCTCATTGCCTCTGTGTTCATTCTGGAGCAGAGCTGGGGGTGGCAGGCCTGAGAGCTGCAATCCCGCAATCATATGGTGGAAGCTGCTCTGTTAGTAGGTGTTTGTAAAATTATTGCAGTGTTGGGAAATATCAGCCAGTCACCGTATTTCCTCTTAAACAAAAGACTCGATGTTATTCACACCTTATGGCAGTATTTTTGTTTTTGGCTGGTAAATATTCCTCCAGAGTAGGAGTCTGGTACACAGCGAAGTGTAAGTTGTAGATCGGCTCCAGTTATTGGCATGCGGGAGGGAGGCTCTTCTGACAGCCGTGTCTGAAAGCCTCTGTGGAGCACAGCTTCTCGTGGGGCTGTGTGTGGACTGCCAGGTGTGACCAGCAGCAAAGTTGTGCTGTAGCATGTGATGCCAGCAGCCTTCTGCTGCTGGGCCTCCTCGGGGCTCGCCGTGCTGTGCGCTTCCATAAAGGCTGAAGTTTGTAAGCTCTGGTGCAAAGGCACAAAATAACAATAGCTGTCAGCCAGTACTGTGGAATTACAAAGCAAAAATGAGGCTGAACTCCCACAGGCAGAGCTGAGCTGTAGCACTGTCCGTGTCTGGAACAGCAGGTGTCTGTGTTAGGTAGGAATTGTTGTGATTTCTCATATTTCACGTTTTCGAATAAGGAAACAAATGCAAAGAGTGATAATCTTCCTTCCACCTGTTCTCTCTTGATTATTAAAATTGATTAAAGATTATTTTTTTTGGTTTGGAAAAACAGAATGAAGCCACAAAATACTGCACTCTTCTTGCCCCCACAGGATTCTCTCTGCCTTTCACAAAACAAGAAAATGAACAGCCACTCTGAAACTGTGCTCTTCTCCTGTACTCTCATTAAATTGGCTTCTAGCTCCTCCTTTGCTTTGGGCAGTAGTCTTAGAAAGGACATGTTTTTCAGGGGAAAAAAATGTATTTTTATTTTCTAGTTTGTCTTTCTGCAGAATGCATCTGGTTTTGTTAAACAAGTGTCAGGATACTGAGTATGGGGTATTGATAAGCGCGATGTGATACGTGTCTCCATTACAATCTCAATGAATCAATGGGCTCCTTTAAGAAATATTTAAATAACTTTCAGTGTGCTCCTTCTATTTAATAAAGAAATCATGAATAAAACGATGAAGATTGAAAAATAAAAGAACATTTAACCTATTTAGCCAAGAGCGCTCCTCCTCTTCCATCATCCCTGGAGACAGTGGCATAGTTGCCAAGTCCCATAAATTTACATGTGATGAATTGTAATGGTTGGGCTATTTTTAAAGTTCAGCCTCCAGGAATCATAAATATGGGATAACTCTTCCACTAGGTGAGCTTCTGTCTCTTTTAACTGTTGATGAAAACTTTGCGGTTTCTATGTATGTATTTTAAAATAATGAACAACATAGAGTATACAATATCCCATAATTTTGAAGATAACATCTTCCAAAATCCCATGATCTGGGAGAGGGTTGAAAGTCATGATTTTTGAATGCTTGGGTTTAGAAAGGTAGATACGAGCTTCTTGTAAAGAGTGCTAGAGATTAAAACTTTTGTCCCCGAAATGGGACAAGCTGTTGTCCTCCTGGTGGCACAGGAGGTAAAGGAACAGAAAGCGCCATGGACTTGGAGCTGTGTGGGTCAGCTGGCTCTTTGAGGATGTGGGGCACACCCTTGTCGAGGCAGAGCTGGAGTCTGATTTCAGACAACACTGGGTTTGTTTTTTGTTTATGTAAAACACCATCAAGACACTGATGTAAATACTTGCTTTGGCAGCCTGAGTCACTGCATTCTGACTGGAGTAGGACCACCTGGTTTTGATGAGAGTCCCAGCATAAAAGGAAAACAGCATTTCTACCTGTTTTGCCTCTGTAAACAATACAATTTGTCAATGTATTGGAGAAGCCCAAGCCCTGTATTTTAGGCGAGTAACAATGTGGGATGGAGTCATAATATAAAAGTCTACGTGAGCTCACTACAACTATCTCAGCTGAACTAATTGTTCTGGGAAGTGTTATCATGTACTGATTGATGTATGGCAGGTATGGTGGAAATAAACCCAGCTTTTTCCAGCAAGTATGTTTTTACTGTTTGCCTGCATATAATAGTTTATCTTTCTCTAGATAAAAATAGTCAGCGTGCTGAAAATATCTTAGTATTTCCAGTTGAATTCCTTCTTAAATAGGTGAGAAATGTTGCTTGACAGCAGTAAGATTGCCTATGTAATAGAATTAAATAGGTAAACTTGAGGATTGTTTTCTTTTCTTGAGACTGCAGTATTTTACCTTGAAATGTTCTTTAGGTGTTAAGTGAAGAGAGAAGTATTCAATTAATGGCTATGATGTGTCTTGATTTTTTTCATCTCCAAAGGCAATCTGAGCATCAGCCTTCTAAGCTCCATCCCACAACTAAATCACTGTCTGTTATGTTGATCAACTGAGAGGCAATGATTATATAAAAACTTCCTTCAGGTTTGCATTCTCTCTCAAGATCGTTGTTAAAATACATTATTTTGTTTTATTGTATTGCTTGACTGCTGAGAAACAGAAACTCACTTGAGATGACAGTTTTATTTACTGTGTTGATGGAAGATGACCTTAGCAAAGAGCAGTTTATTACTGAAGAAGGCAACAAGGTAACTCTCCAAACGTTCTTGAAGCAGGGAGGTTGTTCTCTCTTTAACTGCAAGCGAAATCCCTTGGAATGGCCAAGCCCGACCCGACAGAAGTCCCACCAGGAATGTACTCTGGGCTGACTCGCCCATCTCCTGGCAGATCATAACTCCTTCCACAGCAATGCTTGGGTTTGCCTGAGGTCAGATCTTCGGGGAGATAGGGCTGGGTGCTGAAAGATGTGATAATTTTGTATGACCTTGTGGAGCACTTCCTGGGGCAAAAATGTCTTGCTTTTCTCTAAATGTCAACCACTGTTTCCTTTTTTTAAGTTGAGGGTGGTTAACATCCCACCAGACTTAAGTGTACTCCAGTCAGGTAAAAGGAAAGAAAGTTACTGCTTTTACTCAACAGAAGCAACCAGCTCCTTTCTGAGCCTATATCTGTATGTTCTCAGAGCACAGCTTCTCCTCAGCCCTACTGCTGACACCATCTGCCTCTCCATGGCCTAGAAGGGCTAAATAAAGCCTTTCTTCTTCCTCATGCTGATGGGGACACTGGGGAGTCCTGAGGGCTTGGGGGCCAGTCCAGCAGGAGAGAAACTTGTGTCAGTGTAAGCTGGAATAACCAGATGCTAGAAGCTGTTGGGGGGGGGGGGGGGGAGGAGAAAAGAAACAAAAATCATCAAGTAAAAAAAATATATGGTAAAGTTGTAACAGCTCAGTTGCCAGAGCTTTGCAGGTTTTAAAGATGATGTTTCAGAGGAAGACTCCTCCATCATAGTCCATCAAACTGCCAATGCCATTGATTTTTACTAATGTATTTAAATTACTCTTTAGAAACCAACAAGAGCCTGTTGTACATTTCTGCTGGGTTGCCTGAAGCAGTGCTCAGATCGGCTGTGGGCTGGCTGGGTGCCATTCTAATTTACAGAAACTTTTCTGGTTACCTTTGCAGAGGAACCGTTCCTTCAGCAAACCCAAGTTTCTCCAAATCCAATTGATATTTCCTCTGAGTGTACTCCTGCTGATTAATTACTGTTCCTTATTTTGTAGTCAGTAAGGCACCGATGACAGTATTTTTTTCCTCCTTCCTACATCATCTGTGCATGATAAATACATCTGTCTCTCTCCTGCCTTGGGTTTTCTCTGAATTGCACATTGCAGATTCACAGGGCTGTTCTGGGAAGAGAAAGATCAAGAATTTAGTTGTGATTCAGGTCTTGAATAAGCAGCAAGGTTATGCACTTCTGAAAAAGGAGGTCCCCAGAGGGTTATTAGGCCATTGGATGTCACCCTGCCCAACCACAGATGTGGCTGATGAAGCAGGTTTTTGCTAGGACGGGCAAATAAGGCACTAATGTGAAACTCTTGGATAAATCTGAAGACTTCATTTTTCATAAATGTGCAATAAATCATCTGGGATGATTACTTGAATACTAATGAGCAGTACATTTAAATATGCTTGGCATGAAATATAAGGAATAAAATTTTTTTCTGGAGCTGGTAGAACTTTCTACCATAGTTCCACAGATTACCCTGTAGTGGATTTGCACTGTACCCATCCTGTCACTGCAACGTGTTCTAGGCAGCTGTTCTTGTGGCTGGAAATAAACATGTAAAGGAGATCATTGAACAGAATAACTTTTTAAAATTTTTATTTTCTGAACACTACTTGAACACCTCTCAGAGAAGAGTGATTTTTGTTGGTTTTCCTTCTCTGGAGGCAGAAGGGAAGCGCCTGTGTAATGGAAGATGCATGGTGATGTATGTGTGTCAGGGCCACCATAAAATTGTTGGCTACTTTTACAGTGGGCTTTCTTGAATTCTTGAGTGCTTTGGAAATTGTGTTGCAGTTTCAAATGACTTTTTCTGTCAATTAAAACAAAACCCCAATGCTGCTGCTTCCAGATGCTAAAAATCACTTTCCAAACAGTTGAACATTCTGTGTCATCAAGTGCTGTGGTTGCTGCAGCACTGGTTACTTTCACCAGGAACAAAATCCTGGTGTGCACAGGTGAAATTGGTTGGGCAGCACAGCCATGTGCAGAGCTGCTCAGGGATGCTGCATGTGATGGGGGATGCAGAGGGGCTGGAGCAGAGCACTGCCATGTGTGCTGGCTCCACTCTGGTTTCCTGGCCCCTCTTCAATGCGCTCCACAAAACCACAGTTGTTCCTTTAATAAATGGCTTCTAAACATGGAATATGGGAACATAACGATACTATATTAAGGACCTCCATTTCTATATTCATCCTTCTGTGTCCTCATTAGGCAGTTGGAGACGCGTGTAGACTTTGAGGAAGTATTTACCTGCATGCTTAGCTTTAAGCAGGAACTCAAGTCAAACTGACTTAATAGCATTTGTATACATATGTACCTTAGGCCAAGTGTTTTCTGAATGGAGGTGGGCTCATGGAAGGAAACTTGCTGCCAGTGCTTTCTACTTCTGACCAATGATGCATGAGTTAAATGTGATCAACTGGATTGTTTGTACTTATTTAAATATCAGTGATTCACATGTATTGTTTTCTAATTAAATAATATTCAGTTCATTTTCAACTGACAAGTTCACTTTAGCTTCTCTGCTAAATTGAAACAACATGAGGAGGCTCTGGGTGACTGCTGTAAACAGCTTACAGCTGGAGCTGAGTTTTACTAAATGTACTGAGTGTTGCTAAATATAAGGAAACGATAAAGCTGATATTGGACCATGAAACGAGCTCTTGTACAAATGGCTCTAACAAATATTTGTGAGAAGCTGTTGGAAACACCAGGAAAGTGCTTATTTCTCTAATTCAGCGCAAGGGGTGTGTGAAACTAAGCTCGACTAATCACTTGTTCATATTTATTCTTAGTCAAAACTCATTTGTTTATAGAGACAAAACATTCAACAGATTTCATGAATGTTTGCTTTATTCTGTCTTTTTATATTCATTGATCCCTCAGGACTTCATGACTTTAGCCTCACAACCTCGTGGGAGGAATGAGAGAACAGAACCTTGTCCTTTTGGACAAGGGTAACATCAACCTTGTTTTTACTGAAAGCTGATATTGTCTTTTGCTGCTCATAACCCACTGTCAGACCAGAGTTCACGGGAGCAGTGGTTCATAAGTCAAACCTCACCTTCCCATGCGAGTACTGGCGTGTGTGAGTGTGTGCAGCCGCCCACAGGCATGTGTGGAGCTTTTGCTTATGGAAATGTATGTGCACACCCACACGCTTTTGCAGTTTTGCATGGATTGTGAGTTTTTCCACACAGTGTCATCCTTCTGGGGATTGTTTATTTACCAGCTACGTTCATGTTGTCCAACCTGCTGAGGAAGACAGAGCGTGGCAATAATCCAGAGGGTTCTGGTGTCTCTGGCACAAAGGGTGAAACTTTTTCAGAGGAAGACCTTGAATATTCTGGCCTGACGGCTGAACACGTTCTGCAGGCTGTATCTCTGCTTGCAAAATGGATTCTGAAGCGGAGAACTGAAAAACATGAGTAGCGTGTACCGCTTGGTGTTTTGTACGATGGGATTATTCAAACTCTGTGTTTAATAACAATATGCAAAATAGCATCTGGTGTGCGTCACTGAAGTCAGCTCGAGTAGAAAATGCCGATAAACATTTGCTGTAGACTGAAAGCGGCATAAATCTTGTCTGCTGTCCATGATAATGATGATGAAGTGGTTTGATCAGGCAAAAAGCTCCAGGCATCATCAAATGAAAGCAATGGGCAAGCCCAGAGTTGTGGGGAGATGGATATCCTTCAAACACTGAAATTTCTGTCATCTCTTGCAACAGAAAAGCCACATGTGAGGCCTTATGAAGTGGTCCAAGGATTAAAAAGTATTCCAGCTGGTTCTGACTGTTCCCAGCTGTGTGAAATCTGCTGATTAGTGGCTGGCCACTGAAGGTATGCTGGGTGCTGCTGGTGTCTTGCAGCTTGCTGAGGGGACACTGGAAGAGTCACTGCATTTATAACACAGTAAGACCCAACAGGAGAAGTGGAATGATCATTTTGGCCTTCTCTGCAGTGATTTTAAATTATATGCTTGGTGTACAGTGGCCACCATGTCCCTATAAGCAAATACTTTCTTGCTCCTAAGCTCACTTCCAGTTAAAGGCAGAGTATTTCAATGTGTCAAAGCTGCAGAGGCCAGGGATGCACCTGCAGTGATTGGTACGGGGTGGGTGCCTGCTGCACAGAGCTGTGCTGGTTTCTGGAGCTGGTGTTGGGTAATAACTTTCTCCAGCTGTTTTCCAACTCTTGTTTATTTATTTGCACCCTCTGTGTTTTGAATTCCATAAGCAATGCCTGGGGCTGCTTGGACTTTTTAGGTAAAAATAACTTTCACTTGAAAAATAAACACCAGGAGCACAACTTTCATTTCGGCTTGTGCAAGTCTCCTTTCCCCAGTGCTTTCTTGGAATTACAAAAGGATCTCAGCCCAGGAAAAAGCTGGTAAGGCTTCAGACTCAACTTTTGAAATGTGCGTTCTGGCACAGTAGTAAACTTATTTCTTCTTGAAAATGTGTGCTTTTGTATAAAGCATGGAAATACTATTTTGAAACAATGGATGAAGTTGAAGGCAGTAGAAGAAACTTACTGCAGACTGTGAGCTCAGACCGATCCCTCTAAATGATTGTATTGCAAATGACCTATAATTATTTTTCAAGTACTTGCTCCCAAATGGGGAGTGTGGCATGAATACCCGCAAATTTTCACATGGGACATGATATGAATTGTGTTGTCTTGGCTCATGTGAATATAAACCTTTGGGGTCATGTCACTTCTCCCTTGCGTTTCAGGGAGCTCTTGCTAAAAGGGATGCAGCTGGAGGCTATTTGGTGGGCAGGTAACCCCAGGGCAGGCAACTGAATGGTTTCATTGCTTACCTCAGTGGCTGTGGGGACCCTGCCCTCTGATGACTGTATGTCTCCAGAGACCCCCTGTCCCATCCCATGCAAAGGATATCAAGTCTCTGCTCTTGGAACTGCAGTGCTTGTTAATGGGTTAAATACTGTGTGCTCTATATTTTTTTCCACCAGTTCTTTGATTAAAAGCCTGTTTTGCATCTTTGCTTTTCCTTTTATCTGAGTTTTGTGCAGTCACTTACTTGTTCCAGCTCTGTGTGTGCACAGACCATCTGGCATGGCTTGCCTGCCCGGCATTGCGCAGTGCTTTCAAGGCGAAGAATTATTAATCACAATCTGGATGGCATGGGGGTTAGGGATGGGTTTCATTTCAGCCCTGGAGCTGGTGGTTCTGCAGGTAGAAGGCTTCTCAGCAAAACTCTGTGGTGTTGCAGGATGGGTGTACAAGGAGAGTAGGCCAGCGGTGCAGGGAGACCCAGGGGCAGGAGGAGGTGTGAGCAGAGGCCTTTGGAGCTCATCTTCATCCTCTGCAGTGCCTTCTGCTTGCAGAGCCTGGTGGGGTGCAGGCTGCCTGCCCCGGCACTTCTGGGTTTCAGGCAGTTGTCCTTGGAATGAGATGCATTTCCCTGGGCTTTGCTCCATAGGGCAGGGTTTGGCCACTACAGGTTGTCAAGTTTAAAAAAACTTTTTTCTTTGTCAACTGCAATATTTTAACATTCCTTCAATAATCATAGCTTGGTAAAAATCGAGGTGATTATTTAAAGAATATCTTGGGAAGGAGTCTTCTATCTGAAGTATGAGTCACATGAGAGACTTGCTCAGTCCTAGAAGTAACCTGAAAATAAATGCCTCATAGTAGCTTCTACTTACTGCCGTTTTTAAACTTACAATACCAGATATCCCTGCACTTTGTGCCCATGTCTGGTTTCCTGTCAAGAGGTTTCTTTCCTGTTGTACATGAAGAGACACACCAGTTGCTGAAGGTGCTTAAGGTGTCTGCTGTGTCGATGTGAGACTCAGAAATGCAGTATGGCCTGAAGCAGCTCCTCTGGAATACCCATCCCTGTACCTCTCCTCCAATATCCCCTTCTTTGCAGGAAAATCAAGAGAGAGAGAAGGCTCACTTGGTGATGTAGACTTCTTTAATTTAAAAGAAATATGCATTATCTTCCATTATCTCATGATCTTGTTTCCTCTGCCTGATCTCTCTTCCCCCTCTTCTTTATCTCCTGGAGAATCACAGTGATGGTGCACTTCAATGTGCCATGAGGTTTTGAACAGGTCTTTGCATGTGGCAAGTGGTGACATTTCAAAAACATCATTTTCTCATAGGTCAGCACATCCAGGTCACTTCACGTGGAAGCATCTGATGTAACTGGTAGCAGCAGTAGCTGAACAGTGACATGAGAAATTGCCCTTGACTCGCTATTAATATGGATGAAGTTAATAGGCCCTGAGAACTGCATCCTAGGAGCTGTATTTTGTGTTGCTGAGTGGGCAGCAATCCTGGTTGTCTAATCGAACGTTACTATATTATGATGCTTCAGAATTCATTCATCCTCTTGGGTTTCTTTCTAGGGCTCTCCTTCTATAGAGAAACACTGCTATTACAGCAGTGAACACATTGCAGTCATTTGTCGGCCTGTGCAGTGGGGCAGTGGTTTGGTCCCCATTTCACAGTGGTCTCAGTCCTCCTGTAGCCATGGCATCACAGCTCTGCTAATGGCCCTGTGCATGAGGATGGCTGTGCCAAGCCTCTCCTACCTGGAGCTCAAATATATTTGTTAGGTGGATTTTAAAAAAAAAAAAGCTTTACTTTTTTAACATGTTAAAAACGAATTGTATGAAGATTGAGGAATCCGTTCTTTCAGGGATGTAAGCTTAAAATGCTTTATTACTGAAGGCCTTAAGTTAAATCTTGGTTTGAATCTTGTTCACAAACTGGCTGGCTGTTCTTCCTGCCTGTTCACCTAGCTGTTTCCCAATCCCTGCTGAGGAGGCGCTGACAAAGAGCAGGCTAAAAATCATTTATTTTAACTTTATATTCTTCTTGCAAGCTGAAGTACTGCTTGCTTTGTTTTTCTTTAAGTAGAATCCCTGGAGACTTGTTAAGCTCTGAGATGGTTAGAAAAGGGCAGCCCAAAGACTCTAGGGTAGTGAATGACCCAGGCAGCCCTGAAATGCTCCAGTGTAGAACACAACAAAAGGGGAAAATCTGATTTTTCAGTCACTGTAAGGTGACTAATTTCTAAATTTCCAGGTATTTTTCTTGGGTATCACAATCATGTGTGCAAAGAAACCGATTATATTGACATTTCCATGGCAACCCATTGTAGCATTTCAGATATTGACCTGGAGGTCACGAATGGCTGAAGCAGAATATTTTTTTGGAACGCTGCTGAAATCTATCAGTCTGCTGCAAAACTTAAGGATGACAGCACAGCAACAAAAAATGCAGATGAGAAAACACAGGATAAAGTCTGTGCTGGAAGTTAAGAGGGAGTTTTATAAGCCCCTAAGGGTTAATTCTGGCATTCTTTTTGTTAAGCTGTGGGTTAGTTTTGTGTTTGTGGCTGTGTGGTATAGGTAGGATGGTTGGAAAGTAAATGAATAGGAGATACTACAATTATTTATTTCACTTTCCTTAGAGGTGCTGATGGATTTCAAGAGTGGTGGTGGTGGTGGTGGGACTTATGGAAGGGTGCACTGCCTGAACCCGTGGAGCCTTTGATCTCGTTCATAGTGGCCAACTGACACTGTTCCATCCAGGACCCTCTTATTAGGCTGCCTGAAGAGGAATAGATGGTAGCTGGTGCTGCTGAGATCCTGCTGGAAAGGACTGGCAAAGGGCAGAGAGTTCCTTGTGAGAAAACCAGAGTGTCTGAACCTTGAAGATTTGCAGCGGATAAGATTGATTGCGCTGGTAGGATTTACTGTCCTCATGGGTCTCAGGTCAGATGACTGGAAAGCCTGATTGTCTCTGAAGTGATGGTCAGGCACTTCCAAGTTTCTCTGGGAGGAAGAATCCCTGAGATAAAGGGCCATGTTTCTTCCTTAAGATTATTTTTTGATTTTTTTCTAAGTTTTTAAAGGAGAACTCAGACACTTTGCAGTGTGAGGTGGAACAGTATTCCCGCCAAATAAATTAGTGTCTCTTTCAAACTCACTATAGGTAATGCTTGTTATTTGATAGCTAACTCTCCCAGATCTTATATCAATGTATTTTCTGGGAACTGCCTTTGTAATAATAAATTACTGGTTGCTCAATGTGTAGCATTCAAGCTGAATCACACACTTGAGCCCATTTGGACTGATTTTAATGGAGAAGTTCCCAGTGAGTTCAGTGAGAGCTGACCCTGTGCAGTGCTATGGGAAACATGGTGACTAAATATCTGGGAATTGCAAAATGCCTTTGTCTGCTTCAGCCTGTACCCTTCAGGGTTTTATAACTTACTTTGAGATTCATTTAGAATCATAGAATCATAGAATTAGCTAGGTTGGAAAAGACCTACAAGATCACCTAGTCCAACCATCCACCTACCACCAATAACTCCACTAAACTGTGTCTCTCAACGCTATATCTAAACGTTTCTAAACGTTTTTGCACAAAACTGATACATAACCTGAAGTTGCATCAATAACTGAGAATCAAAGAGAGGACCTGGCTGTGTGCATTCCCACCATGTGCAGCTCATCTTTCTGAGACTTCTGTTGGGAGGCAGACACATCATTCATGGCTTTCCGAAAATATTGG
Source organism: Numida meleagris (assembly GCF_002078875.1). Classification (NCBI taxonomy): domain Eukaryota; kingdom Metazoa; phylum Chordata; class Aves; order Galliformes; family Numididae; genus Numida; species Numida meleagris. The sequence goes on from NC_034420.1 coordinate 13,222,737, forward strand.
AGCCCATTGGAAAACAGTTACTTTCCTTAGTTTTACTGCTCTATTCCATACACATCTGCAGAACAGCACATGAAAACACACCTTACAGTCACAACAGATGTGCTATGTGACGAAAGCACAAGGGCTTGTGGCTGTCATATGCATTCATGTCACATGCTTAGTATTCAGTCTTGTTCTGCCTTCTTGCAGTGTGGACACCATGGGATGTTTCTTTTCCCTTTGTCAGTACTCTTCCTCATCTCAAGAAACACATCGTTAGTTTTAAGAAGTTTGACCAGTTTGCTGTTAGTGAATCTGATAGAAACTTCCTGATCATAAGTGACCTACTTATAGGCCTTGGGTTTTCAGTGCAGGCTATTCCTTTTTCCTTTTAATAAGTGCAGCCTTCTCATCACCTGGGCAGGTGTGCTTTCTTCCAGCCTTTGGTACGGATGCATTCAGAGCTGGGATGTCACTTTGTTAAGCTTTATCAGTGATAATCACGCCTCCATTCCTTCCTGATGCTTTCTAATTAAATTATTTTCTGAGTTTTCCTTGTACAGCCCTATTTTGAGAGATGAACTTCACTGTCCTTGATCTCATTATTCCGTTCATATTTTGCTTTTAATCCAATTTGCAGGACATACACAGTGCCTTCCTTTCCCACAGTACTTTCCAAAAATCACTGCAGTGTTCAAGTAGCAGTACTTCTCATCCTCTGCTTCACTTCACTGAAAAACTGCTCAACTGATTTCAATAATTGTATGCTCTATGTTTCCTTAATTGACAAAAATTACTTCAACTGCTGCACTGTAACTTAAAGTAGTGCAAAATTCTTACTTCTCATCTCATTTGTTAACATTTTGTGCTTCTGGTTCCTCTTCTCTGCCTCATTCAGCTGATTCTTTTTTTTTTTAAACAACCAAGACTTGGATTTACATTTCCAAGGGATATCTTGGGGACTTTCATCTTTGCCAGAAAGCTTTGAGGTCTCTCATCCACAGTTCTCATGGAACTGGTCATAACTCCTCAATCTTCTGACCACTGTGTATCAAGTGGCTGTCAATTTTCATGAGGCCTTTGCCACTTTCACTTTATTTTTCTTCCTATTTATAATCATTTTACAGTGAAATTGCTGTGAGAACGTTAATTTTGTGTTAGCAGGTCTGAGTATTTCATATCCATGGGCCAATTTGCCTTGAAACACAAAAACAAAAGGCAACTCTTGCTCCACCGATCCTAAAATATCTATTAAACCCAAGCAAAGAACCCGAGAGTTCTCTTAGTGCTGAAAAGAAGCATGTGTACTTGTGTGCCAGTGCCCAAAGCATCGATCTCTCTCTTGCTTCTTCCAGAGATCATTGCCATGTGTAAATACCTTTCTTGCTTCCTTTACAACAAATGTAAAATGTTTAAGTTCTTCAAAGCAAGCTTCAAGTTCTGGAGGCGCCCTGGAGACAATAGTGTTTCAGTCTCTATGGGTAGGATCTCAGAAGGGTAATTTTATTGGTTTCATGGATCTGAGGGAAGAACCAATGTGGCACTCATGTGTGGGAGCTCCAGGAGAGCTGACCCCTGTGTGCCCACAGGGTATGCAGCTGCTGTCCCTCTTTCTTCCCCTCACTGTTGCCTTAATGACAAATTCAGGAGAAGCCCCCAGGCTTAATTTCATTTCACTTTTTACTCTTTAAAACCACAAAGTGATTAACAGGATGTTTCTGAAATCCTGCCAAGGGCTCAGGGTGAATTTACTCCCATTGGAAGCTGGGCTGGGAGTGCCATGCAAACCCACAGCAGGATCTGCTCTTCCTTGGCAGAGCAGAGGCATGACACATGACTGCTGCAGGTACTTTGATTGCTAGGTGCTCCACAAAGCCTTTGCCAAGAGAAAATTTTCCTGCTTAGTACAGGATGCATGGTGCCCTGTCCTTGGGGCTGTCGTGCTTCATTGGCTCCTATGGGCTGGGTGGGGATGGAGCCCAACCCACCTCTGAGCTGAGGAAAAGCATCTCTGGGGCTCAGGGCACACTAATTTCCTGCTGGGGAGGTTGATGGGCAGGGTGGGATGCAGGAAGCAGAGAGAGGCAGCGAGGAAGGAGTGCCATTTAGTGTCTGCTTGTAGAGAGAACTGCATGCGTGCAATATGTTTTGCCTTCTGCTGGCAGTCCTGGTGTGAAAAGCAGTATAGCTTAATTAAGCAGTGTCAAAAAACTCGATTCTTCCAATCTGCCTTCCAATCTGAAGTGTTGTTCTTTGCTGATTTAGCTAAATCTTGTAAGAGGTCTGTATCTTTATGGCAAAATGATCAAGTTTCATGAAGATTTTCAGTATCATCTGGCTTTTTAATGTATTTTAATGGGACTTGGACAAATCTGGCTGTGGGAGTCGTTCTGTCTGGAATTTTCCAAACAAGGATCTCTGTATGGAGTTTGACTGGAGGGATTCTGCAGTGTCCAAGCCATGGGGGCCATAATGTGCAGGCATGTATTGCACCATTCACCTGCCCTCACAACCTGAACCCACCATCTTATCTTATGACCAGTGCTTTTTCCATGAAGAAGCGATCCAAAACATCAGTGGGTTGGTGAGACCTCTGGCCATCTAGAAATGCAAAACAAACAGCCAGGGTTATCAAATTCCACCTGGATGAAACTGGAAGATAAAGAACAGAAGCAGGAGGAAGCCTGGATGAATAAGAACTGCCAAAACTGTAGTCTCAAGGATGTACTGTCCTCAAGAGCTTTGTTAGGATTGTGTTTGATAAGAGTCAAGTTTCAGTGGTTTTTGGATTGTGTTGTTGAACAAGATAAAGCTTTCTGTTCTAAACTAAAAATGAAGAACACAAAAGGAACTTGTTATTGGGTAAAGAATTTTTCCTCACTAGAACAATCTTCCCCTGAAATATGAAAGATGCTTTCCAAATGCAAAAGTTATGCAAACATGACTGAATATAGACATGTAACTGGAAAGAAGAGTGTTTATTTTCTGCTAGTTTTGCAGGAGACCACCCACAAAGGTATATCATCTTGGCTGCTTCTGCTTTTTATTTTTATTTTTTATCTGGAAAAGTACAATACATTTTGGCCAAAACCAGAGCCTATTCTGACTTTATTACTATTCTTATCAAAACAGGAGTGAAATGTAGTTTGAATTTTCCAAATAAAATGATCTTTAGTTAACTGAAGGGGGGGGGAAACAAACACACACACAAAAAAAAACAGTTGAAAAAGAGATGTTGAAAGCTGGGTGCAAATGCTTTATTGTGAAGGCTCTGAGTTTCTGATCAGGCAGGCATACTGGCCTCGCTCTCTGTGAGCATGGAGAAGCCTTTGGTCAGACTGTTTGGGTGAAGGCATTTTCCTTGCTGTTGGTTTTGGCTGTACTTGTTCCTTGCTTTGAGGCAGTGGTTCACTGAATCAAAACACAAGTCCAGTTTTGACTTGGTGTTCCCAGTCTGTTTCATGATGGCCAGTATCTCAAATTTTACTAATCTCAAGAGCCTGTTTCTTTCTGTTCTGCAAATTCACTCCTTTTGACCAAATAGGCAGGAAATGTACTTAATTCCTGTGTAACCAAGAGAAACCCAGGATTCCCTGTAGCGGCATGCTTTGCGATGGTTACAAATGATTGCTCTCAACTCTCTGCCCTGTGTTGCTCTGCATACTGTCTGAACTATGATTTCTTCTGTAAGCAAAAACCTTACAAATGCGGTTAGAATGTGAGATGTTCATCGTCTCTTACGGTTCAGAAGCCAAATCCTCAGACCTCTGAGGTCATTGGTTAGCACTCTTAGTATCATTTATCTACTATGGAAATAACGTCTCATGTCCTTGCGCGTACCCTATGTACCACCAGTTCCCGTTTTACATTGCTCAGACTTGCATAAAAATTCCAGAGAAAGAAATTCAGCAGTTTTCACTCGGAGCTTACATTGTAGCTTAAGTGATCTCACTCCTTAAAAATGTTTTCTTGGGTCTAGGTTTAATAATTTTTCACAATCTATCCTTTGTAGCCCTCCTCCACTTTCTTCTTTAAAAAAAATTCTTCCCTTCCATGTGCCAATGTTTTCTAGACACATACGCTGTTATCAGATTGTCTTAGCCATCCTTCAATCAAGATGTACTTTTTTGTTCCCGTGGATGATTATTTTTTCCTTCGTCTTCATCTTTATGTAAATACAAAAATCGTACTAATGTAACCTCCTGCAGTTAAAATGATGCAACCTCACTTGTGTGGTTGTGTAACTTAGATTTTGTCTTCCCGTAGAGCTATTTAGGAGAAGGCTCCTTTATCCCCGTACCTTTGCTATTGCCTGTACAATAACCATCATCCAGAAGGTAAGTGATCTGGGACAAGACACCAGAAGCATGGCTTGAAGTGAACAAACAAGAAGATTTCCACACCCTTAAAAAAAGAAAAACAAAACAAATGGGTAGGCAGCTTAGCAACATAGTGATCAGCTGAGTAAATGTGTGTCCTTGAGCTGAGTTCATGTTCTGTGGTTTGGTGGTGTTTGGAAGGAGGAATGACTTGTTCATAAATTCATATTCCCAAATAACTTTAAGTGATTAAAAAATCCTGTCTGAGCAAGGATTTTCACTTTTTTATTAGACTCTTTGTTGGAACAAAGTAATATTCAAATGTAGGTTACATGGGTAATCGTGGAGTGCTGTCCTTAGGTTTGGTGTAGTCCTTTTAGTTAAAGGATACTTCTGCAGAAGTGTTTGCCTGTTTGTTTTTGGAGTGACATCATGTCCCGACTCTGAATTAAAAAAACATTTCAAATACAGTCAAACATAATCACAAATAATGCAGGTGTTGAATCCTATGTTCTGCTTCATAGAGAGGATATTTAAGAGATCCTGGCTCAATAACTTCTCTTGGCTATGCTGGTGATGGTCCAAAACTCTCCAAAGCCATGGGCTTCATGGAGGTCAAGCTAAATGTCTACCAGCAGAACTGGAAACTGACTCTTGTCCCACCTCTGTATTTAACATGTGCTAGCTACATTCCAAAAATGGGGAGAATGTTGTTCTCTGCAAAGAGGAAAATAGATCACTGAATGTCTGTGCTGTGGTACGTACTAACCAAAACATAGAAATGAGTGCCAGAAAATTCCTAGCAAGTATATCCAACCTATTTCTTTAACTGGATTGCTCAGCAGTTCCCCACAGTCCTTGCCAGTTAAATCATGAATGTCAGCAGGAACTGGTGGGAATTTAACTCAATAAAAATGTAACTCTGCTGCTTAAGGTAATGAAAAATCCAGAAGTGAGTGACACTTGCTAACAACCACACGTGTACTCTCACATCCAGCACTGCAGTGTTGTAGCAGTTTGGCAATGGACATAAGACTGCATCTATGTGAAGTTCAAAACATGAGTATTATTCACCCAAATGCTTTGGAAATCTACGTTTTGCTCAGTAAATGCATTTAGAAGTCCAAAATTGGTGATCAGAAGTGCTGTTGTGCTTCTACCCAGCACATATTACAGAACTTAGGATGATCAAACCTGAGCAAAACTGTGGCTCCTGCAGACTTGAATTTTTCTCAGGGCCTCCCATTTGGTAGAGCACTATGCATTGCTTTTAGCATGGGAGAAGTGTTTCACGAATTTTGCTAAGCTTTTCCCTTATATGCTGTTCTTTGTTGGTACTGAGGTGGTGGAGGCTCTTGACAAGACATAGGGCTGCCTGAGAACTGGGGAACTGCCCAGCAAAACTGGGAAGCAAACAGAAGGCAGTCGGGGAGATGATGTTCACTCTTGGGGCTAAGGGAGTAAGGGCAGACAGTAATGAAGGAATTGTGGATTCTGGGTACCTCACATTGCCAAAATTCTTGTTTGTTCCTTTCTGAGGTTTGTCATTAGCAGTGCCAAGTGTTCTAGAGGTTGGCATGGGATAACTGTGCCCAAAAGATCCAGGTCCTCATCTCAACAATTCTACTGTCCTCATCCATTCCCAGAATAGATTAGTGGGGTCTGCAGAAAGAGAGAAAACAGCAATATGCTTCTAATGACAAGGAATATTGAAAAATGATCTTGAGTAATAAATCCTTTTTCTTGTTTCCAAAAATGGCCCAGTAAAAATCTTGGTGCTCAGTATTAATCATCTATTAAGTTTGATATGTTTTGATGTAAGTACCTTCTGTTCCTCTTGGACTACTCAGTAAGTGGCTCTAGTGTGCTGACGTTGAGAACCAGCTGTCCATTTGTTTGGTGTCTCTGGCCTCAAGTTGATTCATCTGGGAGTACAGTATAAATATCAATAAGAAAAATAGATCTGTTTAACAACATCCATATTTCTACATCTGCGTTCTGTCCCCGTTAACCATGTGCACCAAGAAGCTCCTGCTCAAGGGCCACCATTCTGGCCAGGGCAGTCTCAGGGGTGCTGACTTGGACAGCTGCCCTCCGTGTAATGCTGGAGAAATCTACCCCAATCCCTGAAATCAGGATTTCATGCTCCCTGTTTGAGGCTGAGTGTGAAATTTTAATTTGCACTTGTCAGTCTGAAGTAAGGGGGAAAGGAAAAGCAAAAAAAAAAAAAGGCATATGATAAATTTCACACTTTGCACTGAACAAAACAACGCGGCGCTTTCCTTCTGGCTTCTCAATGAATCTCCGTGTGGGCAGCTTGGAGCTGGCAGTTCATCTCTGGAGATGGCTGAATTGGAAGTGGAGTGGGTAGTATCACCTACCGTTGAGTTTACATGATGTTTCCTCAGATTAAACTGTTTTTATTTTGCTAAAATTTTCCTAAACTTTACTGCTTTGGGCTGCAGTTCTTTGTGTCAGATGTCTGCCAGGCCCAAGTTACAGAGGAAACGTCAGGCAGCTCAACAGGAAGACCGTGTCAGTAATATTCAGTTCTTACTGGATGGATACAGTAAACAAGCCCTCCAATGGAGCATCTGCTCAGTGTTTTGTTTGCTTTCTGCTGTCCGGGGTATCCCTCCATGCCTTTGTTCCTGATTCCTGCTCCTGTGCCTGCATTTCCACTGGAGTGTTTCCCTGATGCCAAGTACTGCTCTGTCTGAAAATCTCCAGCCATGAACACATCTATTTTCATAGCCCTCTGTGAGAAGAGGATGTTTTTTCCACCTCTAACAGAGGAAAGAACAGAGTAAGCAGTTGTTAGAGCTTAAAACTTCCCTCTATTCTGCCTGGCCCAATGGAGGCACCTCTGGTTTCTTTTTGGCAATTTAAACATTCAGGGCACATCTCCTGTAATGCCGAGTTGTGGATAGAAGTGTTTGAGGCTTTTGAAAATCAAAGGCTGATGTTTTGAGCCAGATGGCTACTAAATGAAGAGCACGTATTTAGCAGTACCTACAAAGCAATGTCTTTGTGCTGTCTGTGATAGAAGAGAATTCAGTTCTTCGTATCCCCAATTCCTTCCCCCAACGCTTCTGAACGCACTTTTAATCTGCTGCAACATGTACTAAAGGAACTTGCATGGAAAATTATTCACTATGTTCTTCTGATTCATCTCTGCACGTGCTTGCAGTTTGCATGGCCAGGGATTTCACTGCAAAAAAGTTGCAAGTGAGCATCTCATTAAAATCTGTATGATAACGCATGTGCACAAGGGAGCGGGGTTAAGGTTGCACAGACATTAATTATGGCATTTCCCAGTAAGCAGCCTTCACTGCTGAGGCAACCTTTGGCACTTGCTTCAGAAATGCTATTTAAATGTGGGGTTCTGTGTGAGAGAGCTGAAGGACAGCCTGTGCTTATCGCTGTTACCTGCTGGACTTGAGATGATCCAAAGTATTTTCTGATGGATAATTGGATGATGATTGATTCCTGACATGCTTCCAATGAGAGTTTTTCCAAAGCTTAGGGAATCATTGGTATTCTTTAGCGTCAGGCTGCTGGTGAAGGCCTAACTCATCTATCTCTGTGCTACAAATAAGTGGTATGTTCATAATAAATGCTAGCCTAAGATTTTTTGGTTTTTTTTATTTCAATAAATGTATTTTTTGAAGGTAATATCAAGAGACTATGCAGAAACATTTAGTCATTGAGGTTCTTTCTTGCTCTGATAAGTTTCTAGATATTTTGATGGTGGCCACTGATGCAGTGCTAGAGTATGGCAGGTATTGATGTATTTATCGTCTGAGACTGAATTATACCAGTTCATAAAATTGCCATGATTTTAACAGAATCTAGAGTGTGCCGTATGTCAGCAGTTTCTCTCCATGGCCTCTATTTTGAGAAGTGTGGTGAGAATGGACTGAAAAAAATAAACTGTGCGTACTGCGATCAAGTGAGGCATGGTAATGTGCCACTCAGGTAATGACTGCATCCCATTGCCTAAGCAGTGGTTTTGCAGCAGTGGCTGTAAAAACTTGCTGTAGTTGAGATGACGGAACCACTAAAAGCAGAAATCCAGATCCTGGTTGAAAAGCAGGGACATCTGAATCTCACTGAATATTCTGGTTTTTGAAAATGTTTTAAAATGTCTTGGCTTGCTGAAAGGGGCAAATCTTGCTTTCAGAATACAACACGCTGCAGCCAAAGATGCGAATTAAGGCGTTGCGTCAGAATGTGGCCTCATACAATGCAGACTTTTCCTTTCTGCTTCTTTCTAGCCAAATTCTGCAGTGTTTAATTGGATAGAACCTCTGTTGACATTGCTACAAGGTTTACTTGATCAAGGACAGTCAGAATTGGCCCTCAGTCACACTTGTGAATAAAAACAATTGTGAAGTACTAACATCTATCCAGTGAAAGCAAACATGGGCTGGACATAGATCATCTGTTCTCGTTTATTCCCTCTTGCGTTCTGTTTTGTTGCTTGTAAGAACTGAGCAACCTTTAGGTATTCGAGCTCCTAGACAAAAAATTGAGCTTAGCCTTTGTTCTTAGAGAAAACAAGGGCATTAAGTGAGAGCACGAGGGGGTCTGCGAGGAACTTGTCCTGTGCAGGGGCAGCTGCTGCGGCCAGAGGAGCGTGTTCTGCACAGAGCGGGGCGTCAGTGGCCGGCAGCGGCACGGGCCTGGGCAAAGCACAACTCTTTGAGTTCTGTTTCACAGCAAAATTGTCCTTCCCTTCCTATTGCTGCCAGAGCTTTAACTGGAGGTTACTGCCAGGTTTTGGTATTGCTGTAAGATGAAAGCACCCAGCTATGACACAGCCACCCACGCCGCGTCTCCCGTGCAGTCATCAGGCACAGGGAATTTCTGCTGAAAAAGGACGCAGAGCATTTAGGTTGGTGTCTTTTTCTGAATCACTGTCTGGAGATACTTTTTTTCTCTATTTATAGGGTGTAAGGTGAGCAGATTCCTAAACAGCTCGCTGCGTCAGATGCTATAGTTAGACAGTGACTCACTGCCATGGATAGTGACCTAGTTTGAGCTGTCTGTAGGGGAAGGTGTGCAAGCTGTACGGCGTGTTGTAAGAGTAACAGCAGCAGTGCCTCAGGGAAATTCTACTATATCCACATAGTATTTTTCTAGGACAGACCTTGTGTGTGATGGATTCCGGGATGGAAAGCTGTTTATAAGACCTACGGATTCACAAACTGTATGTGACCAACTTGACAAGCCTGCAGGATGAACCGAGTGGATGATCCCTAAATGGGGATTGCACAACAAATCTGTGGATACAGAGATATTTAAAGGGTTTCCCATTGGGGTGGATGCATGAGGTTTGTGCAGGGCTGAGGGCTGGAGCTGCTGAGCAAAGACAGCTGATTACTGAAAAGAGAGAAGCTGAGCAGAAATTACTTGTCTTCAGAAAAAGAATAAAGGCAAACCACCCCAACTCATTTTCCGAGTTAAAAAAAAAATCATAGCTTCTCTTCTTATTCCACTCTTCTTATTCCACACAGCTAATATTGCTAAATTATTAAAACTTACATAGCCAAGAAGGTGGCTTTCTAAATGCCTGTCATATTTACCTGTAAAGAGCTATTAAAACACCGACTGCTGAGTGTCTTTCTGTGTATCCAGTAACGCAATGTGCAACCATTAGTTGAAGACGAATGAAAGTGAAGAGGCTCCTTAGCCTGGCACCAGGTTGCTTCTAAAGACCTGCTCAAAGCATAGCTCACCTGCCATGCTGTCCAATTAATTTCACAGCTCTGTTCTCCTGCACGCCTCCTGGTGAAACAACCAGTTGACAAATGACAGGAGCCAGCTAAGCCCTTACCTTCCCTTTCATTTTGCAAGAGACTCATTTCATTGGCTTTATTTCTCTCTCTACTTGCATTGCAGTTTCCTAAGCAGAAGTTATTTCTGAGGGCATCAGGCCACCAGTGTGGAAAACGGAGGGCGTGATTGCTGCATCCTCATATCTTTCATTGTGTGCATGAACTCCATGAGGCAACAGTGTAAATCCATGTAGGGCTCCAAATAAGCAGCTAGAGTTCAGCTTAATTGTTTTGCTTGGAATTCAGTGAAATTGTTTGATCATCATATGTGAGGCAAGAGGACGTGTGGAAGTTGGGGAGGGCAAAATAGTTACTCTTCCTATGGATGTGTGAAAACAAATTTTGATATTAAACATTTTTTGGTTCATAGCTAGAAATGCTATTTTTAATGAAGGTCTCATCTGTATTCCGTTGTATAAATTAGCCCATCTGTTTTCATGGTCTTTTTCTTTAACTTAATCTAGTTTTTTCAAATAAAACATATTTTCGTCAAGTAAAGCAACATGTGTCTATGTGAAAAGGCAGCTGAAATGCCTCTTATTTATCTACAGTTTAATTAGTGAAAATAGTGTATGTTATATGTGGAGAAAAGAGATATGTTGGTTTTCATAAGCATTAATACACTTCAAGATTTGACAGCTTGAATGTAGGTTACAGTTTCAGCTCATTAGTGATACCAAGAAAGCAATTATAGTTTCTGAGAGACAGGTAAAGTCTCCAGTGGCAGAATTTTAGGTTATTGGCATTGGATGGATGAAAGACCCTTCCCCGGACGCATGCACAGAATAAAGTGAGCCTTTTCAGAGAGAGGTGAATGCACAAATGGACTACCAGAAGAGATAAATGACTACTTTGGCTCCCCTCATTATGGCCATTTGTGGCTGCTAAGTTCTTAGTCTGGTAGCTGCCATTCAAGGACAAAATCTGAACTCTTCTAGACTTCCCCCCCGGTGCACTACAGAGTACAAATGAGATTTTCTTTTTTCCCTGTTCTGTGTTACGATCTCTTCAGAATGTGTTTGATGGGAATGGAAGCTTTCTGGTATTGAGGAGGTGCAGGGTTTTTTAGCTGCATGCATCACTTTTACCTTGCTATCCCATGTACATAAGACATGAGCCAAGCTGCAAGCGAGGCTTCCAGTATGACAGCCAGCGTTCCTCCTGTGCTCTGTGGAGAGCTGGGAGGACAGCGCTCCCGAATCTTCCTCAGGCTGCACACACTGGGCTACACAACCATGGCTTTGTGTTATGTGATCAAGATTTCATTACAGCATTTCAAAGCTTTATCAGTGCATATACTGACTTTCTGTTTTTTATTTCATCTGCTGCTACAAAATGTCAAGCTGTTTCACTTAACAAACTTCTTCCCCTGTCCTTCCACCTTCAACCCCTAAAATAATGCTGAATGTCTCTTTAGATCTGAATTCAAGCAAAGCAGCTTCACATGGCACCTTGCTCTCTCCCAAAGGTGAAGTGTCCTAGGATGTTCTTGTGATTGAATCTCTTTCAGCTGTTCTTAGCACACAGCCTTTCTCCACAGGAACAGCTTCAACACTGAGCGTCTCTTATACCAAACAGTTGACTTCAGCACTCTGTGGATGGTAAATGGTATTGCACGGCCAGTTTGGCTGGCTTGAAGATCTGAGAACAAGCATCTTGATTCATTTCCCACTGAATGCAAACAGGTGGCCTAAATGTTTGAAGGTAGCTGCTAAGCTACAATCTTTCATCCTGTCATAAAGGCCTCACTTTTGAAAACTGCTGAGCAATGCTTTTGGCAGAAGCCGGGCTTCCTGCAGCATTTCAGCTGGGCACCATGATGCAGTGATCGTCTGCAGTGATCCCATCTGCTGAGGCTTTGCTTGTGTTTTGATAGATAAAACTATTTTTCCTAAGCATGGTGTAAGAGACCAGCAAGGCAGCAAATATAATTGGTTTAAGACTAAATTACAACATCATAATGATTAAGCCAATCATCCTTAATCATGAGAGGGTGAGTTTTCGCTTTGGTTACTAATCACACTTAAATCTGTCTTGGGTCACTGGAAGATCGTTAGGCTTTCCATTTAGATGTTTCCTAAATGAATTTTACAGTACTGTAACTTTATGCTATTCATAACTCCCTAATTTAAAAGAAGGCATAAGTCAGGCTGGAATGGGCAGTAAATACACACTAAAAATAGCCTTGGATGTGTCTGACCTTTTCACGGTGCACAGAAATCTGCCTGGTGCAAATTATCTGCTTATTCCAGAGATACTGGGCTTCCAGCAAAAGATAACATGGTGCTGGTAGGGAGTCCTAACAGCATTCAGGCAGGAAGCCTGTTAAACCATTACAGGGCAGGACATTGCAAAGTAAATGGTGACACCTTTGAATGATAACATTTTTTGATCCCTGAAGATAATGGCAAGATTTCTTGCTTGCTTTCAGTCCAGGGGCAGGTACCAAATCTGGGCTGAGCCCTTCCCTTGCACTGATGTTGGGTGATCCCAACCAGGTAGGAGAATTCACTCTTCCTACATGGTGTCTTGTGAGAGGTGGCACCTGACACCTTTTGGCCTTTCAGTGGTATAAGTATTCTACGTTTGTAGAAAAACTTACTTTTTTTTTTTGCACATATTTAAAGCCTGACCTCTTTCCCAGTGGTATCGATGGAGTTTTCTGCTGGCTTTAGTAGGAACCAGATTGATTTTTGAAACTTATAAAAGTGTGTTTATTTATTTAACTAGACGTTCCATTTTAAAAATAGGAGCGATATTTTTTCCCTTTTAACAAACAATAACATTGTTATTGTTGATGGAATGATGATGTGATGATGATAAAAACTTATGTGAAAATGAGATGAGCGTTTGACATTTTCCGTAATGCCTTACCGTTCAGAAATTTTATTTACTCATGAATAATTACATCCAAGCCTCTGACCGTATAAACCTTTACATATAAAAGCATCCCAGCAAGTTCTGCGGAACTCCATATGTGCCTACAGATAAGGAAGTTAGTGAGCACTGTGCAGTTATAGACTGTAATATGGCAAGAAATCGACTTTAGGATTAATTTTTTCCTTGGTGCAGCAAGTTCTGTTCTCCACAGAGAACCATTTTAGGCTTTCTGAGGTCTGTGATGGGGGCTGGTGTAGGTAGTTCCCATCAGAAATATGAGTATATAGTGCATCTTTGTGCATTAGAGAAAGTATTGTGCAGGTATGTGGGATTTCAGCCCCATTCATAACCAGTGGAGTACTCTAATATTAATCTTGTGGAAAGAACTTGCAACTTCAGGGAAGTGTGCTCATTTAATGGAATTGATGCTACTAGAATATCTTCCCTTGCAGATCAGCTTTATATGAGCAGATTGAGATTTCTGAAGTGAAGAAGTAAGAATAAAGCTGAGTTCAGTTTGCTGGAAATGTGGCTGCTCGGTGGCTCTGTGTGCTGAAGCTGGGTAAATGTCTTGTGTCTTAGAATTGACTTCAGAGTAAACAAAATGTTTGTTCCTTCTGGAAAACTTTATTGGCGTAAGGTATGGTTCACCTTATTTCAACTCATGCTCAAAATAATCTTGTGGGCCTGTTGTTTTTCTTGGAAGCTAATAGGGAAGAACATATGCTAAGCATTGGTAATGTCAGTTAAGCCCTTAATTAGTGATGAATGAGCCTTTTTTTTTCCTGTGGTTCATTTCCGATACTGCTCAAAGCTCAGCTATTCTCTAGGTTTTAGCCAAGTTTTCTGAAGCATCTCAAGTTTTGCAAAACAGGGTTTGTAGCTTTAACAAACTTTTCTGGGATGTCTAGATCAAGGCCAAGCTACAAATCCCTCAGCCATTCCCTGGCAGAGTTCTGGTACTGTGGGATGGGGATGATGTATAGAATCATAAAATCATTGAGGCTAGAAAAGACCTAGGATCACCAAGTCCAACCCATCCCCACCACGTCCCTCAGTGCCACATCTCCACAGTTCTCAAACACCCCCAGGGATGGTGACCCCCCCCACCTCCCTGGGCAGCCTGTGCCACTGCAGCACCACTCTTCCTGAGAAGAAATCGTTCCTAATATTCAATCTGAAACAGGGTAGAAACAGGTGTTTTCAAAGATGCTGGTGGAGCACCTGGGCCGATTTGTACCTGCTCTGTAGCAAAGTAACAATTAGAAGACTTCCAATTAAAAGGCAATCTATTGATTGCTTATTTTCTGAGGATGGGAGCAGTGGCCAGCCAGGGCTGTGACAGTCCTGGTGAGTATTGGAGTCTGGTGAGGAACTGCTTCCGAGTGTCTCACCTGGAGAGCAGAGTGCTGGGTGGAAAGCAGGACTTGGTCTTTTGTCCCTCTGTGTCTCCCAATTAGAAGTGATGCCATAAATAGACTCATGGATCATGGCACTGGCCTCCCTCCACATCTGCAAGAGGAGTGAAAAGGCACGTTCACAGTGATGAATATGTCTGAAGAGTTAGGAAACTGTTCAAGCAACAAGATGACTTCCAGCTTTGTTTCAGAGATTTTTCTGTGCTGTGTTTTTAGCAGAGCACTCCTTAAAGTAGGACAACCCCTCAGGTTTGCACTGACAGAAGCCCGGCTCCCGACACATGACGAGACCCCTGTCCACGTTACCTTGGCTGGCCTTTGGTGCAGTGCTCTTTTCGCATCCTCTTATAGGCACAGAATTAAAGGTTATTTCCGTTCCTGCTTCTTATCACTTTGATCTTTTTTCAGCTCTTAACATCTCCAGCAGATTTGCTCTGGATCTGTTATTCCCATACCTACCCTCTGCCTGCGACATTCTCTGACATTTTGCTTTCTGCACCACCCCTGAGTTTCTCTCTTCCCATTTATTCTTTAACTATTATCATTTATATATTATTTTCCCCATTGGAACGACTGTATGAAGCTACTGATGTTCACATATACAATTACTACCAAATTCCTAAGTCTCACATCATGAATCCCGCGGCCGTTGGACTGCTCGGAATGTTTTTGCATTTTCTTGCTTAGCCAGAATAAAAACCCCAACCCTGCAGCTCTTTAATTCCTTCTGCTGTACGTCTTCCAGGTGGCTTTCCTCTGTGGCTTAATTGTTTATTAGCTCTGGGATCTCTTCTGAAATCAGAGGTAGTCAAACTAAGGGCTGGCGAAGAGTAAAGCTCAGTGATAATGGGAGGACTTCTTTCTGTCTTTATCCAGGAGAAAAGGAAATGCTTAGGGGGGAGGAAAGGGAGGTAAAACAAGTCGTTGCGTGTCTTTTTATCTGCTAAATTTGTTTTTTAATGCATTAAACAAAAGCACGTCTAAACCTAATGTAGCATAACACAGCGTCTTTGTTTAATGATAGAGAACCATAACCAGGAGGTGGTGTTCCCACAAAATTAGTTGTACTGTCGTCTCTTCGCTGCGTGTTCTCAGGCCAGGCATTAATGGCATTTATCATTCGCCTTCCCCGCATCGCGTTCCTCACAGTGAACGAGGCCTGATGGATTGTGTTTGAGGAAGACATCACCCAAAGTGGCACAATGAACAGATTTTACCCTCTGGTGTATAAAAATACAGCACAGCTTTGTATCCAAGTCTTTGAATCTGTGGAGCCAGTGCAATTACAAATTGGTAAAGTGAATTTTACTTTTCTGTGGGAAAAACAGACACTAAACTTTTGATGATATTGAGTTAATGCTTTCAGAGCATACTTGAAATTAATAAGAGCTGGAAGAGCTGCTGTGGAGAATAGCTAGTGGAAATGTTTAGAGAACAAACATTGAAGAGCCAAGGAAGGTTCAGGTTGGATATTAGGAACAATTTTTTTTCAGGAAGAGTGGTGCTGCAGTGGCACAGGCTGCACGGGGTGGGGGGGTCACGGTCCCTGGAGGCGTTTGAGGACCGTGGAGATGTGACACTGAGGGACGTGGTTATGGGCATGGTGGGGATGGGCTGGCATCGGACTTGGGGATCTTAGGGATCCTTTCCAACCTTAATGATTCTGTGATTCTATGAATGTGCAGAGGTGGGGATGTGGCACAGAGCTGAGCAGCGTGCTCTCAATTCGGACCCCTCCCTGCCCTGTGCCTCACTCTCCTTCGCTGTTCTGCTGTGTAATGGTACAAGTTGTTTTTCAAAGTGCTTGGAGATCTGTTGTTTGAAAGCATAAAGGTTGGCTGCTGCTTTTTCTTTCTCTGCTGCTGCTGATGTACTTGTTAAATCCACCTGAAAGCTCAGGCAGAATGTTACTGACACCTTTAAAAAATGAAAGAGACACTGCTGCTGGCGTGGAGCATCTCTGCCCAAAGTGGGACCTGCTGTCAGACAGCCTGTCCCCGGGGCACTGCCCCAGGTGCTCATTTAATCTTCATGGTGGTGTTTGGGGGCTCCTCCTCGTCTGAGCCTCGTCTCGCACCCGGCATGACGGCATGGCAGGGACAGCGGAGCTGCAGCTCGGCTGATTTAGGAGTGAGATTTAAGGCTTGCTGTCTAGACATTCTCTGTGGTGGATTTTCAGCTTCAGACTTAACGTGTTCCCTTTTTCCACAGTCATTGCAATCCACTGACCTTCGGGCCTGTAGAAAAACAATCTATCGTATGTAGGAGTTGTAGTGATATTTCTTTTGTGTATTTGTAATAAATGACTGTAGCCTTCTCTTCTGTCTTGTTTATTCCTTAACTTAATTCAGGCTCTAAAATTTATGTGCTCTCCTACTGTAAAGGCATTTTCAGGATCTTGTTGGATATTATGACAAATATAGAGATTGGTTGCTTTGGAGACCTCTTCCTAACTAATATATGAGCGTCCAGATCACAGAAGAATGGGATTCACACTGACTGAATTTATCCCCAGGCAAAATAAAGAGAGGTTTGTGTGTGGGCACAGATATTCATATGTATGGTTTCCCATTCAGGCAGCTTTCTCGGGAAACCACGCAAAGTACAATTTGCTATTGGCCTTTGGGTAAATGCAAGTTCTGTTAATGTGGTCGTTAAACAGACTGAGGTCTTCCAGAGCTCTGCTTGCTGACGAGTCAGCCTCGCTGCATGGGTTTGGCAGAACGAACCTGTGGCTTTATGAAACATGTTTTAATGGGAAGGTCTCATAGAAGAGATTAACAAACTTCAGTGCAGGCAGTTTTGCTTTATGGAGATGACCATGCACATACCTTTCTCAGGGCTCGTTACCCTCTGTGCAAAATACAATCTCTGTTACTGCACTTAACGGTAGGTCACTCACACACTAAACAAAACAGAATGCTCATGCTATTACTGAGCCAACTTTTAGTTAATGTTTGAGGTTGGCACAGCACAGAATATAATTCTGCTTTTAAATAGTGTCTCGTTAACCACGCAGACAGCGTCTCTCTGAGTTTCAGGCTAGATAAGTTTAACCTTGTTCTTCCCTAGCACTAAGTTAACTGACTTCTGTTACTCCCAACTCTGGTGCAAATGAATCAGAGTACTTTTTTGAATGGTAATAACACGTTGACAAAAATAACTATAGGTATTGAAATTACTACCGGGAGTAACCTAAAACAATAATATATTTTAGGGGAAACACAGTTATTCCTAAATTAGAAGTAACAAAAATGAGGTAAATCCAATATTGAGATTACGCGCAAAGAAATCCAATCAAATGGAGTTACAGGAATGTAAAGGAAACTTAAACCATCCTTTTTCCCTGAAATAGTACTTGGGGAAGTACTGTGCTGTCTCCTGCTATAGCATGCTGGGTGCCAGAGTCCCTCTCCTGTTGATCCAGGTCAGACAAGCAGTCTTTCCAGAGAGAAGGTATCTCCATGCTGGTTCTTGTTCCTAGATGAGGAGGAGGAAGCTCATGGGAGATGCTGTAGTATCCTTTTCCTACTAAGGCCTTCAGTGTCTTGTTGAAGGGACACGTTTGGGTGGACCACGCTCCAAAGGGACACAGAACAGAGTGCAGTGGGGCAGGCAGGAGGCGTGGTGGGCCACTTTGCATCTGGGGATGTGTCAGGAATTTCCATGCCATAAGGGAACACAGTGTTTCCAGAGGATGTAAGTTTACCATGGAGCTACCTGTGGCAGCAGTGCTGAAAATATCCATAGCACTGCTAAACGGCGTATGTCAAACTTTATATAGGAGTGTGATTAGAAGTGTTTGCTTTCTGTTCTTTGGGGAGACTTTTGTCTTTGAGGAGTAGTAGAAGATGATGTCAATTCATATTGATTAAACAAAATAATAGAAAATGGCGTATGATGAGTGTTCTGTGTAAATGGGAAGATGAGGAGAACAGTTCCATTGTTTGGTCAGGAAGAGGAGATACCCAGGGCGATATGCAGTGCCCGAGGGTCTTGGAGGGCCCACATTCTTGATACATTTAAAATTTCAAGTTAAAAAGTCTATCTGCTTCCACATTCCCAGGGTAGGATGCTATTCTTAGAGATGAAGTTGTGTAATGTTGGGTGTGACATACTGCATCCTTCATAGGAAGATGGCCAGAGCTTTGCTCTGTGCACAAGACTTGGCTCAGCCTAAGCTTTACCTTCTGTAACATCCCCCAGGCTGTTCAGGTCAGCACTGAGCACAGAAGCCATTAATTCATTCACCCTTTCCCAGGCCTTGGAAGGTTTGTCACTGTTTCTTTTTAAATGGGAATAAAGCCTCCATATTACCTGGCTTTCAGATTTTTTCTGAAAATTCCTTACAGTTAAAGAGGAGAAAAGCTTTCCTTGTTTCATTTACTGACTCGAGTTCTAGGGTTCTGAATATCCTCCAGCAATTGAATAGCAGTGCTGGTGTCTGGACAGAGTCAGACATGGGGCCCAGCTGTGCTTTTATGGGCACAAAGTTCTTTTCTACAATGTGCTTTAATAAATAACCATTATATTGCTCACTCTTTTCCCATTACCAGAAGATTCACAGTAACACTACTCTGCAGTGAGCTGGAATCAAGCTTTGAAATAATCTGTGTGCAGGTTTGAAGTGGTATTTAAAATATAGTGGGCATTGGTTGTGAGCTCTCTGCTTCTTCTAGCAAGGTAGAAGTAAAGATCACAGAGTTCTTGAACTGAGACCAATAAAATATCGGCTGAGCTCATGATATACCCATGTGCGCTAACAGACATTATCTTGGTGGTCTTGGAAAGCCAAGACATGGGATAAATGCCTCACAGTCCCTCAGTGAGAGGATTCTCTTTGGCACAGATGATGCCTGCTTAGTAATGCTTGTGTTCCTAGTTCTGTTTTGGTTATTTTGCAAACATTAGGATGAAACTTGTGGGTAAATTAATGGAAAAATCTCTGTTAGTATCAGCAGTTGGACACGTGCTTGCAAAGTTTGGAGCTGAGAAGGTTTTGTTTAAGGGTGAGCATCAAACAGGTCTCAAGGCAGGACCTTGATGAGAGGAGGGAAGAGAAGTGTAAAATGCCTTATGGGACCCAGAGAGCACATGAACATCTCTGTAATGTTGTCCCATTATACTTCTTACTACATCAAATGTGTCTGAAATATGGCACTTGTACATCATCGGGTATTGGGCCTTTCTTTTTCTCTCTTGTGCCACTTTATCCTGCACATTAGACACTGCTCCAGAATTGCAGCCTGTTTAATGTTTATGATGCCAGATGATAGCTTGGATCTCCACATGAGGAATACTCGGTGGCGCCTGCCTGCAAACAATCAGGTTACATCTTTATTAGCTTGTAAAAGAAAAGGATGGGTAATAGAATTGTGGGTATTTTCCTCTGACATATAGTTTCACGGTGCGACTGCAACTCACATTTTATGATGTTTGTAATGGCTTTGCTGTGTTTTTCTGTGTCTTCTGCTCCGCTGCACACATACCCGCTTCTCAGAATTATTGACAAGGTTACTTCAACTCACCCACATATTTTGATTAGTTTTTCGCCAGTCTCCATGGTAAATAACAGAACTAGGAGCCTTGGAAGAAGGGAGGCTGGGAGAACAATGCGAGAACATCTGTGCTCCTTGCACACAATATTTGAAAATTTCTCCTGTCCAGGTATCAAAAACTTGTGACAGCTGTGAAGTTCTTTCAATTCCTTCAGCGCCGCTGAAAGATGAAAAAGCCCAATAGGCTGGAATTGCATTTAGAGCAATTGCATCCAAGAGAATTTCTGAAGGCGGCTGCTGTGGAAATGTTTAAATACTTTTTATGGTATTTTGTGGAACAGAACTGGAAGGAAATTAGTTAAATCTCCTCAGACTGGCACTTTGAAAAATTGAATCTCCCTTCATCGCAGTGGGTTGTCATCCCAGTGCCTGCCTGGCCCTTTAAAGGTGTTACTTCAGAAGCTGCTGTCCCTGTGGGAAGGGCAGCCGGGAGGCTGACGGGGGTCAAAATCCATGTTGGTGCGTGTAGGATATTGTGGTCACCTGGTCAGTTTGTTGGCTTTTATCTCTGTCCCAAAGAAAAGAGATGTGGAGAGCAGCTGCCGAGCCTGGTGCTCGTTACACACAGAGAGGTCTTCTCTCCTTCCAGGGACGCATGCCCACCCCTTCTGGGGCACTGTGACCCATGTGGGGGTGCAAAGCCCTCTTGGCTCTGTGTTGTCTTGTTGGGCAGTACTTGGATAGGTGACTGGGATGGCTTTAGGTGTGAGGTGTCACGGCCAGCGGGCACTGACTTGTTGGAGCCGGTCACCTGAGTGGTGCCTTGTGTGGTTTCTGTTCCTTGTATTGAATGTGGAAATCAGGAGAGAAAACTGTGTACTGAATGGGACTGCTTCAGGTATGCTGTAGCTAAGAATATACAATGAAACCTGCATGATTCGTACGTTTTGAGCATTCGGCTCATCCCAAGCATCACGTAGCTGGAACAAGGGAGCCTCCGTCCCCAGTACCATGCATCCGAGAGGGATTCAGCTCCATGCTTTGCTTCCAGCCTCCTCGAGCTTCTGCCTAATTCATGGTTGCTCCGGGGCTGGACGAGGGCAAGGCTGGAGGCGCATTGCCCAGTGTCAGGATTGGGCTGGGAAGGGCCGTCCTGCTCCCAGGTGCCCTGCGTTGCTCTCCAGGCCTGAGGTCCTGCTGACCCACAATGTGCTATACAGGGCTCTGGGGCAGTGCCCTCCTTGCTGCAGCAGCCTGTTGCACTGAAATGCCAGCTGATTAATGGGAAATTTGCTGTTATTTGATACACGGTGTTTTCTAACAAAGTCAAAAGTTGTGATGAAAGGTTTATATCTAAGTGATTATAATGCTGCAATAGTCAGCGCAGGCAGAAATTAATATATAGGGTGAAAATGTCAAAATAAAAGGTCAAAAAAGTGAATTACAAAGAAAGTTGAACATTAGCTAAGAGGCAGTGTTTGCTGGCAGAAGCTCCCTGTAGTATAAGAAAGGTTATGAAGGCAGCTTATGAAGACTGAATATTTCACACACAATTAAAATTCTCTATCTGTTGAAGAGTCGTGTTCCATAGTCAAACTAGGACAATTAATATAATGAAAAATTCATGTTTATAGCTTCTGGCTTTTGCCCACGGATACTTTATAAGCTGAAAGCGACCTTTCCCTTAGAGGTAATTCCAAGGGCTTGACGTGACATAGGTGGGGCAAGGGAAATCTGTTCAAAGAAAACAAAGAATTCTTAAAAGAATAGCCACCAACTATAAACACAGCCGAGAAATGCGTAATAATAATAGCCAAGCTATCTCTCTATGTAAGGAAGTCAGGCACGAAATGTTAAATCTTGATTTAGTAGGGCTGATAATGGTGGAATCACCCTTTTTATTTCAGCAGAAAGCAATAATAATAAATTCTACAGGAGGATGCTACAAATAAAGTGTGGGAGGAAATGCACGATGATCGATTTTTCAGAATTAAACTGCAGAGACGTATCGAATCAATGAGCTCTTTGTGCTTAGAGCATCACCTGCTCTGACTGTTGAAACTGGAAATTTATGGTGTCAAAAAGAATTGTAATAGCCATAAATTGTTATGCGAGTGTCTTTCAAAGTTACTCCACTTGCTTCCAGTATGAAATTGGTTTTGTTTTTTTTTCAGGTTGCCTTGTAGATGGGCTGAGTAGTCTGCATTGCTGGTTTTCCTTTCAGCAAAGACTTGCTATTAAAGCTGTTGTCCTTCTGTACGGAGATTTCAAGGATTATTCATTCATTTACTTAATGTATTGTCCCACATTACTTTTGCAAAGTAATGCAATTTAATGGTGGAATTATTGATCATTTTGGCTTTTGTAAATGTGCTTTAGGAAGGCAGATTAAATGAACCTTAACAAAATTCAAGTTAAACACTTAAGGGATTTCTGTTTTGGTGAATTTCTGTAGGAAGTGCACTCCAAAACTTGCATAATGAGCATGGATTGATGGCATCTGATGGTGCACTGACTTTTTGGGATTCTGCACTAACAAAGTAATTATGTATGATATTCTGCTTTGAATTCTGAAAGTGACTCTTTTCCTCAGGTGTACAGAAACCTCTTGCACGTACTATTCATTTTTGCCTGTCTTTATTGATAGCTGTACTTTCATTAATTTTTAACATAGATGCACCGTGTGCAATGTAAGAAAATGATGTCTTCTAGCTAGACGGTCTCGGTAGATCCCTGGCTACAGTGAGTCTGTATCCTGCCCCTGTAATGGAAGTGCTGCCCACAAACCACCGATGTCAATACTGAGTCCTGCTGGTGGTTTCACACCAGTTGCACATAAAATGTCCGAATCCAAAATGGACATACCCATGCATTTAGTGGTGTAATTCATTTATCTCACATAGAGCTTCCTGTTCTCTAGACCACTGAGAATGACTGTAACTCCCCTTTTAGTAGATGTACTGCTCCGTAAAAAAGCATCCCCTGCTTTTTTGTCAATTTTAAAGAGGCAAACTTTGGCCACATGTTGAAGGCCCTTCTTTCATTCCCCATCATTTGTCTCCTCTTTCTCCCCAAAACACCCCAACCCGCTGCCCCACGTAGGTGTCCTCACCAACCAACCACCAGCTGCAGGGATAAGAGCAGGTAGTGTTACGTGAGTGGCCTCCTGAATTATTCAAACATCTTTTTTAATAAAAGTGTATTTTTTCCTCCACAGCTGTGGCAGGAATGGGATAACTATGGTGTGACCTGCTGGGCTGTTACGTGCCTGGCATTCCCTGCGTTAGGTTGTAGGGAAGGGATTTTCTGATGGCATGATTGGGTTGTAGGTGTAAGAAACTTCTCTTATGAAAATGGCTTTGCAGAGATGACATTGTGGCCTTCCATATGGATTGCTGTGAAATTACTGCCAGATTTCATTGTGCTCTTACAAATATAACACTTCTTTGTGTGCCGAGCTGTACAAAGTTGAGCTTGGATCACAAAACCAAGTTGATTTTTCTCTTGCTCATACACTGAGGTGGTGCGGCACTGGCACAGGGTGCTCAAAGAAGCTGTGGATGCCCCACAGTCAGGGCAACCTGATCTGGAGGGAGGTGTCCCTGCCCACAGCAGGGGTTGGTACCAGAGGGGCTTTCAGGTCCCGTCCAGCCCAAGCCATTCCTGATTCTATGATAGACAACAGTCTTGTACTCAGAATTTAAATAACAATCTTGATGCATCAGTCCAAATACAACTCAGATCATTTTTCTGTAGCTATCCTGATCCTGGAGTAAAACTAAACCCTGAGGTTAATTATGAACAGAAATAGGTCAGCTACAAAATACAATGAGAAACAAAGGTAGGACTTAAAATATCTTTTTAAATCGAGGGATAAATGTAAATCCTAAATCTCCTTAAATTATTTTTTGACAGGATTAATAAACCCGTGCCTTCCATTGCCGCACTCACCTTGCCTGGATGTTGTGTGCTATGGAGCAGGCTCCTGCTGCTGCTGTTGTGCTCCAGCCTTGGTGATGTGACTGCGAGCTGTGCAGGGCTGGAGCCATAGGGGCTGTTGGGATGCTCCTGCCCCACTCAGGATATCGAGAGATGTAGCATTGATTTCTAAGGGGAGCGGACCAGTGTGAGAAGTGGAGTGATAATGATAATGCCTTTAGTAGGAGTTTCTTAGTTATGAAAGCTGGAAATGATTCCACGTACATGCTCCTATTAGTTAAATCTTGAGCCGAATCAGTGCTTGTGGGCATTCTCTTCTATCAATCTAGATAATCCCATCATAACCCTGCTCTGAACACGGCTTTGGGTTTTATTCAGGTGTTCATCAGCACAATGCACGAAGACCTACTTCCACTCCACAGCTGTAGGCAGCTCTCAGAACTCGGGATCTCACTGGGGGGTGGCTGGTCCTGATAACTGATTTCTGGTTATTTATTTTGTGTGCTATTTTTGTGCAGATACACCGCTATTCTTGTCTTTTCTATCTTGCTTATCATTATTGCTGTTTAATGAAAGATGATCCAAGGGAATATACAAAATAAGGAAATCTTGGAAACTTCTCCTCAGGGTGTTGTGGAGAGTGTGGATGGGAATGCACAGTTTAATTAAGACTACCTGGCAGACATTCAGACAAGGGAGGTCATGCTGAAGTAATATGCTGGAGTTGTTCGAGGATATAACTGCCACAAGAGATAAGGGGAAGTCAGTGAATGTGGTATATTTAAATTCTGAAGGTTTCTGAATCCAGAAGGAGCATCCATGCTGCGATCTGGCAGGAGAGGCGTGGGGTCGGGGTAGGGACAGCCTGCAGGAGCAGGTCTGCTGGGAGACAGTGTGTGAATGGAAGTGAACCTGGGTATTTTAAAGCAGAGCAGAGCCTCCTGGGGAAGGGCACTGGGCATTGCCACCCCACTTGGGGCACATGGAGGTGGCCTTCCTAAAGCTCTGCCTGCAGCTGGATGGAGATGTGTATTGGGAATCGCCCATACCGTGGCTGGGTACTCTGGCTTGTGTCTGTGCTGTATGTTGGTGGCTGTGCTGTGACCTGCTGTATATGGGTGGCTGTGCAGGGACACGCCAGGATTCCCCTGTCCAGAGTCAGTGGTCACTCCAGGTCAGAGCCGGAGTGGTTAATGCAGATAGACTTAATAGGGGCAGCTGGGAAAATCCCTTCCCACTGCTGAAGAATGGATGAACCAGGCAGAGAGTGTAGACACCACAGGATATATAAACTTATCCAGGTGCTCAAGTTACATATATATATATATAGAAGGCTTAATCATACATAGCAGGGAATTGTGTAAGAACTATGCAGCAGGATTAAGTGTGATTTAATAGGAACATTGTATTTTATTGCTTTTAAACAAATTGTCGGGCTAGCACTGGCTCCTTAGTCATGGCAGCGCTCCATGCTAAGTCTGAGTGACAGAAGGTTTGAGGGGTTTCAGCATTAAAACATCAAGAGAGGAGTGTCCTGGACCCAAATAGCACAAGATCAGAGACCTCCAGCATCCCAAATGTTGGAAGTGCTGTAATGTTGAGCACAGTGCTCCTCACCTTTGAGTTTAAACTTTTAAATTCCAAAGGTCTCTTCTGAATCTGAGTTACATCAAACATATGGTGTTATTAGATGAAACTTCTCTCAGCCATGTCAGGCAGGAAAGACTGAGTATAAACGTGTTTAAAAGTTGCATCAAACTACTGTCTGTAAAACAATGTGTGGCTCTGGAATTGCCAATTAGAGCTCCTATTCGTTTTGTGGTGGAAGAAAGACGTGCTCTGACAGCCTCCCTTTTTTCAGATCAGGAAATAGAAAATCCTGGTTGTTTCTCACATTTCTAATTGACATTCTAAAGAGGCACATTCAGTGCGGAGATGTGCATGAGGTAGTGAGTTTTACTGGGCTTTAGTTCTGGCTAATAAAACCCATTTTCTGCAGAGTTATTTAATTTGCATCTGTAATTGCTGCAGTTGTACATAAATTAGACATGCGATCGGAAGCTTAATTCAGCTTGTCTGCTCCTTATGCTACATCCATAATTATACATCTCTCTAGCTTCACGTTAGGAAAGCGGGCATGTACAGAAGTTAGAGAATACAGCTCTCTGCAGGAGGAAACGGCTTGTTGCTTCCAGCTGCTTCCGTCGTGGAAGGCCAGCCAGGCCTGGGAGCAGGGAAGCGGAGTATCCGAGCTGGGATCCAAGCCCCTGTAGTTTCCGTCACTCCCTAGGAGTGCTGAGCATGGGGAGCCCCAGTAAACCATGGGCTGGTGTCACAGTGTGTGTGTGTTATTCCAAGGAATGTTCTTCAGGAAGGAAGGGGTAGACAAAAGGCCGTGCTGGTGCCCTTTCCGCAAAATAGCCATGGTCTAGAGGTAGTGCCACACATGAAATGGTTCTGTTTGGTCCTGTCAGGTTTAACATAGCTCCTCCCTTTACAATTAATTGTCATTTCACACACTGTAGAGTTTTCCTAGATGAAAGTTGCATGCCTAGCAGAGACAGCTATTCCACCATCTCCCTGCAGCATTACCCAGAACTGGCAAAAGATGCACTGCTCGTGCAGGAGAACATAAACCTTTGGCAGTGGTCAGCCCAACCTCCCTGATCTGTGTTTTTCTTCTTTGTCGCTTGGTTCCTTTCCTCCCATCATTCCACTTTGCCTCCTAAATACATTTTTTTCAGACCTCTACGCTTCTGTGCCATCAGCACCCTTCTTTTCCTCTTCTCTTGCATATCTTGGCAGCTGGAACTGCTAAATGATCTTTAAGGTCCCTTCCAACCCAAGCCATTTTGTGATCTTCACTGGTGTTTCCCTCCCTGATCCAGCACCTGGAAGCACACTGAATGTCTCTTCCCACAGCTCTCTGGGTCTATTGTCGTATTCAAAGCGTATCTGCCAAACAGAGCAGCTCTTCTCCCCAGGCCCATACCACCCTTCTTTCACATCCCATGCACATTTTGCCTTGAACTGTTTCCCTGCCCCAAAGAACCAGCTGGAATTTGGCCATGGCTTGTCTTTGGGGAAGAGTGTTGGTTTCCTGGAGCTTATTCTGAGTCACAAGGGGAAGGTGCAGACGTGGTTCTGTGGAGTTAAGCCACTGGTGTCAGCGGGGCAGAATGGTGACCACTGCTCCTGGGCGCATCTTTGGTTTGGCTGGGAGAGCTCCAGGTGATATCTGGGCTGAGCTGGGTCCAGGCCTGCAGGACCAGGAGATAAAGGGTGTGGAGCTGCGTGCGCAGCGGGGTGAGAATTTGCATTTGTACCTTCTCTCTGCCTTGACCAACACAGAGGGTTTCTACAACAAGAGTCAGTCTCGCTGGCTGAATTCAGGACATTTCTGCAAGACCTCATGCTGTACTCTATAGGATTTTTTTTCCCCAGCCTTTTCACAAGGAAGTTCAATCAGTTGCCTTAGTTTCTCTGTTGTGGGACTTCAAATGGACCTGAAATTTGTGGCGGTTAGAAAAAAATTTTGGCAGGCTCATGATTCAGATGTTTTGTTCCTCACTGACTTTCCTCTTACTTTAGATGATCCAAATACTGATGTTCTCTTTTGTCTCCCTTGGGTTTCCAGATAAGTTTTTAAACATAATTTTGAAGTAATTGTCTGAAATTATTCACCCCACGAACATAAAGAAATTCTAATTCTTCAACAGAGATTTTCTTTCTTCACTTGTTTCTGTGTTAGCATGAATCTGTTCTTGCAGGGAGGAAGGTATGAAATAAGGAGACCCTAAATTCATCTCAGGTCTACATTTATGGGGAAAAAGGCAGTATTTATCTGAATCTCAAGCACTGTCTGGATCCCTGCATCTGAAATTCAGATCTTCCTTGCAGGGCAGACATGACCCACATCTCTGCTGTAGCCTGAGCTGATGGGGCACTTCCATTGCTGAAATATACATGCACTGAAATGAAGCCTGAGTCTCTGCTCCAATGTATTTATCTACGTATTACCTCTCAAAAAGTTTGGTTTGAAAATCATTCCAAAGCAATCAAAGCTTGTTTTTGGAGAGCCAGTTATTCAGGAAGACATTGGAGTTGCTCAGCTGCACTGTGGCATTTCAGAGTAAGGCAGCTTGGACCGAAACCAGAATGCAAGAAATCTCTCTGAAAGCTCCAGAAATTTTAGAGAAGATTAGCTAGAAATAGATTGGGAAGACTGAAAAAGTGATAAAATTCTCCTGTGTTAAGAGAAATATAGGAAAGGTCAGAAGTAAAACTTTGCACCGAAGGCAGCCCGGAGCTGAGATGGAAACACGCGGGAGGAGCAGGCAGTGAGATGCCAGCAGAGCTTTGCTTTCTTTTGGAGCTCCGTGGGACAGTGGCAGCTGTTGGTATCATTTTTTCCTAATAAAGCTGAAGCCAGTGAGGAAGCGACAGGTATTGATCAATATCGGCATCAATGCGTGCGTGTCCAGCTCCCACGTTGCAGAAGGTCATGCAGAGTTCTGCAGGTCTTGGCACCAAAGCCAAGCAGTCTTTATTGACTGTGGTACTTCAGTGTCTTTTTGCTGTCGCGTAGTCATTGGCCAAATAAATGCTCTTTTGTCCAACTTTTAACAACGTTACTTCTCAGCATTGTTTGTAGCCTCAGATCTGTGTGAACAAATACTATAGGTGGGCTGATTTGTGGCACGGGTTTTGCAGAAGAGGTATATAGGAAAGTATGCTTAGGGTACAGTAATCTGTAGAAGAGACCTTGACGCCCAAAATGTGCCTTTTTCAGCCACCAAAAGATGTTAGTTTTCCCTCTATGCTTCCTTTAAGGATATCTCTTTATCTCCTTAAAGTATATTCTGTTACTGCTTCAGTTTGTTTAGCTGTGTAGGTTTAGCTGCATAGGCTTCTCTCGTCTTTTGAGGTAATGGGAAAATGTAAATTTCTTTCTTGAACAATTGAAGTAATATTTTTTGTTCGGAGAGAACTGAGAATACATTCTGTTCTGACTTGAGAGGGAGCACATTACTATTTCTGTTAGCACCTGTTCTGTTATGCATTAATAATGTATATTTCCAGTGTTTGTGTGATTGGTGCTTTTATTTAAGCATTTGGCCTTCTGAAAGAGTAAAGAAGATGGCTGTACTTGTAAATAGCTTTTTTTTTTAACCTTTTGGTGCCTGAAATTAAACATAAGCAATGGCATTAGGGCTGATGATTTCTGGGAAGTTTTTGTGTTTGTTCCCTTTGATTTGATGTTCATTGTTTAATTGATCACAGACTGTTTTAGCATCAAGTAAACTAAGAGCAGCTTGGTTGGCAGCTCCTCTAATTGGACAGAAACATGACAGAGTTCTGCAAGTATTAGTACTTGGAGTGTTTGGATAAACCCCACAGCTCGCTGCAGAAACACAGGATCTTGAACAGCTCGGTTTTTACCAGTTTCAGATAGAAAGTGTTAATTACTGGGGCTTTTACTACTTGTGTCAGCAGAGCTCCCTGTTAGCTTCTTGATTGCCAACTGCTTTCTAAGGTGCTTTGAAATGTGGTTTTTGTCATTGTTATTGGCTTTGACATTTCCAGTTGACTGCACAAAAGTAACAGGTTAGGGGCTAAGCAGTTATGTGCCATTGATTGTAGTTCTGCAGGTGGAACCCATCTGAAACTTCGGAGCAACTGTATGTTACCATCCTTAACAGCATCTACCAGTTCTCTGAGAGCTGTTGAGTTGTTTACCTTTTAAACATCAATGTGGTTAACAAAGATGCATTTAAAGATAGTTTAATGAATTCCTGTGAATTAATATCTCAATTTGCTGTTGGTTCTGATAGCTTTCCAATATGTGTGGCTCCCATTAAAACAGTTTGCATAGAAATGTTAGCTGAAAATGTTAGCTCGCTGTCTGCGAGCCCTGCCACCACATTGATGCCTTGTGAAAATAGAGTTCTCTCCTTTTAGCTATTATTGTGTGTGTGAAAAGCTTCCCAACCCTTCTTCTAGGATGTTGTCCCTTCGCTTTCCAAAGTCTGATTTCATTTTCTGCAGTAAGAGTATTAGTCGTCATTAATACTAAAGCAATTTCCTCACACTTTGCAAAGTGGATACAAATGCAATTTCTGACCATTCTAAGCCTTACTTACGCTGGCAAAAATGATGCTGTCTTTAGTGTAGGAGATAAATTCCTTGCTACGTAATTCTTGATAGCTTTTTGTTATGAGGTGCAGTGGATCTGATTTGTCCCAATTGGAGAAGTTCTGCAAAGCCTGCCAAGGAGCATTACATCCTACTAGCTACATCTCATTCGACAGGCAAATGTCCTCATTTTGATGGGCTGCAAGCCAATCTGAAGGACAAATCGGACTGCGCTGAGTGTAACTGCTTATCAGGAAAAGATAAATATCTCGGCAAAGATATGGAGGTCCTGAAGTGACGATCGTTCTTTTGGGAGAGGGGTAATAGATGGCGGAAAGGGGCAAATGGAAACCCCCTTCAGGTCTGGCACTTAAAATTGAGTTGGGTGATTTTTTTATTAATAAAAGATGTTGAATTTTCATTGAGCTTCATCCACATAGAGAATGAATAACCCTAAAGTTGTTGGTGGATTTCATGGCAGCGGGTTTAAAAC
The DNA here is from genome assembly GCF_002078875.1 of Numida meleagris. NCBI lineage: Eukaryota > Metazoa > Chordata > Aves > Galliformes > Numididae > Numida > Numida meleagris. The sequence continues at coordinate 13,253,238 of NC_034420.1, forward strand.
AAGCCATTCTCCTCCTCGCCCTTGAAAGATATTTTTTTTAATGATTCTCTGATGTGAGGCTTGAAAGGAGGTGCTTGGTTTTATATCAAATGAGTAAAAATGGGATTTCAGATCAACTGAAATGATTTGTTTCCTTTTCTTTTTAAAATTTTCAGTATTCAAGTTACCTGCAAATGAATTAAAAATAACTTGGAACTGCCAGAAAACTGAAAAACAGAATGTTGGCCTGGCTCTAATTCCTCCAAAGCCCATAGATATTAATGCTAAATTTATCGCAAAAAGCAGTGTTTGAGCCCTGCTCACGCACACCAGGGTGCTGCCTTCTGCCTCCCTTCCTGCTGGAGCTCGGCATGCGGAGCAGAAGAGCAATGAGCCCTGGTCCAACCCTGGAGCCAGTGGGGAGCAGCAGCAGCATGACTGGCCTTTTCACTTTCCTCCTTTACAGTGGTGTTATTCCAGCTTGTTCCTCTTGATTTGTCTTCTCCCCACGTCTATGTCCATCTTCTTTCCTTCCTCACTTTTTCCTTTCCTCCCTTCCTTCCCCACACCTGCCTCCATTCCCAACACATCTTCCAGAGAAGGGCTGCATTTGAAAGTCTCTCTTCTCAGCTGTTGTCTTTGGGCCCCATCTCACACCCACGCGCTGCAATAGGGAGAGGCAGTGTTTAGCAGTTTGCCTTCGGTAGGACCTGACAGATCCAGAGCTCTCTGTACGAATGACAAAAGAAGCCTTTGCCCTTGATTTTGAAATGTCTTGGGAATAAAGCCCTTGTGCTTTCATTAGAACAGAGACCAATTCTGTCTCTCAGGGTTTTTCACTGTCGTTTTTAAGCTTTAGAAATGCTTGCTTCCTCCGAGTAAGTTTTGTCTTTCTTACAGTCTTTAATCAATTGCAGCTGGCTTTGTTATTACGGAAAGCCCCGGCAGATTTAGCAACAAGAGTATTTTCAAAACATACGTAAAATTATAACTCCTCCTCGCTCTGATTCAAGTCCTGCCAGTGTCAGTAGCCAAGACACCATAGATCCCAGTGCCACTGCTCCAACTGCCCGAGTGATGTTTTCTTCTCATTAAATAAGCATTTTTCTTTCTTGCCTGGCTTATAGTTTCTGGTATAATATTCTCAGAAGTAGGAGAAGCTGGTAGAACTTAGAGGTAGTTCAAATTGCACGGTTTTCACCCTTGAGTTTGGAAAACTTTGTTCTTTTGCTTTTCTCCACAAGGTGAACACCGCAGACCGTTTGCTTTGTCTAATTAAAAGATCATTATGATTATGTAGAAGAACAGGGGCCTGTTTGCATTGTCGTTTGTGTGATTCATTATTTGCACTGATGAGATTTGTGCTGTGTTTGTTATACTTGACATTGAAAACATGTGGTTGGATCACGTACAACTTTGTGAGACTTCGTGCCTCACTCAAGAGCTCCCTTCTGAAAGGATGGTAGAGTCCTACTTGGAAGCACTACTAAAAGGCAAAGTTTGTTGGTCAGTGGTTGTGGCCAAAAGCACTGGAAAGATGTATCTTGGCTTCAGGTGTTATGTTTCAATAGTATTTCCAATAATGTTTGTTCATTACATGCATTTCTTCTTTATTTCTCCCTCTTCTCACCTCACCTCCCCCCCCATCTGGGTAGGAATTTGACTTTTAACCTGTTTTTTTTAAGGTTTGTTCATTAAACTCTAATTAAACTTAATTTCCCCTTCTTGCAGAACAGTTGGCTTGTGGAAAGACAGCTGCCATCTCCTGTAACCTGTTGTTATTCAAGTCCTTCACCGTGCTTTGGCATTTCTTTCTGTTAAAAATGCAAGTGGGATTGTTAGATGTGTCACCTGCAAAGCCAGAGGTCAGCGAGGCAGCTCATTTAATGTGATAATTTGCTGTAATTTAGTCATGCTTGGAATAAGGATCATACATTGAGTATCTTGGTGGCAGGTTGGACTCCAGTAGCCCATAAATGCTGCATTAGTGTTTGGGAGGATGTGAGGAGCCCTTAGCAGTGCAACTTGTACCGTGGAAACCCTTCTTGTGTATCTGAATTTTGTCTTCTGTATAATTATGCATCAGCTGTAAATGAGATGGAGAGCTCTCAGCCCCCTTCTGTAGCTCAGTGGGGTTTGTTTAGAGCAAAGCCTGCTTCGTGCATCTGCACAAGCTGGGATGCTTGGGAGGGATGGGACCATGTTCCTGGGGTAGGTGTGTGCTGTGCAAACCAGTGGGATGTGGGAGGTCAGTCACCATGTGCTCTGCAAGTCACGGGCTCTGCAGCACCAGCCAGTTTGCGATGACTTGCCGAAATTCATACGAGATAAGCATTTTCCAGATGTAATCAAGTCAGTGAAACGTAGAGGTTGGCCCATCAATTAATTTTCTACAGAGTAGTTTTTTTGCCCTTTTTGAGCTTAATTTTAAGCACCAAGTTATGAACATTTTGCTTATTCATCGCTTGGTGCTGCATTGTGAAACTTGTGTTTGCTGTAGTAGGCTGACAGCTGAAAATGTTCTGAAGGATGAGTTTTACTGCTGGAAAAACTTTATGTTCAGTTCTCAAAATGCTCCACTTCAGCAAGGTCACGCTGTATTGTTTGCCTGCTTGATTTGCAGATCTTTTCATTTCACCTTCTTGACTATTATGTTGTAATATGAAAGTTGAAATTATAACACAGGATGTTGCACCATTTTGCAAAAAATATTTTAGGCCATGATATTACATTACCCTGCTTTCACTTAATCTTTTAGCAGAGCAATTATCTCTCCTCTTTGCGTTATTCATTGTGTGACTGTGGCCCTGATGAGATCAATTTATTTTCAACTTTTCTTTTTAGCATTGTAATACCTTTTCTCTTTGTTGTGACATGCCAAAAAAGTCTCCCTGGCAACAGCTCGCTGTGGTTATTGTTAGCGTCTCTCGCCTGGCCGTTTGCCACCATGTCCACCTGGCCATTGTCACTGTGCTAATTGGTTTATCCTTTGCAAAAGACTTTTTCTTTCCCAGTTTTAAAAGTTCTCCTACATTTTGCCACTTTGGTAGGCTTCAACTTCGTTATTCTTTGTAACTCTGATTCAGGCAGACTCTTGAGCATGTCCCAGATTTGAAGTTACTGCGCTGTTGCGTAGGTGACAAGAAAGAAAGAGAAGAGTGAACATGGCTCTGTGCGCCTGTTTGCAGTCCACCTGTGTGCAATCTGCTGTACAACCCTGCTAACACGCATTTGTTTTGCAAATATGAGCTGGTTGTCCTAACCCAGCAGGTATACAGACGTGTTCGATAACGGCCTGCATATACGGTATTTCAAATACTTTGAACTTGGACTGACTTCCCATGCTGGGAGCAGGTTACTGCAGGAGGACTTTGGCTGCCATACCCGCTGTCCTCCTTGCAGCTGGGACCTGCTTTGAGCCCAGCAGGGAAGTTCCCACTGATGGATGGAGGGTGGAGCAGGGTTTGTCCTAAGATGTGGTTCAACCAGAAACAGCATTCTGTAAATGAAGAGGCAAGGAGCTCCTAATGAGATCATATGGTTAGCAGGGCACGCAGCCCAAAACTTTCCATCAGAATTACTGTTCTTTGCACATAAAGGCAGTACTGGGACTCATAACCTATGTGAGGATGCCTGGTGCATGCCTGGTCTTCATACTACTCGTGTGGTCTTGCTTTGCCTTTATGTAAAAAAGCAGAAGAGAAGGAATCTGAACACACACCTAAAAAGTTCTACTGTGGTAAGTGCTCTTGGGTAAGGATGTACCAGGTCACAGCCACAGTGTTAGCCTGTGATTCAAGGAATCCCATGAATCCTCTGAAAATTAAGTTCCAAATTAAAGTTGTGTTGAGGCAATATTCTCTTGGGACTTCTCAACAGGACCAGCTTTGTGCCTTGTGCCCAGCATGCTGTGCTTTATTCACTTCTTGTTTAGACCATTTTCAATTTGCTTTCACCTCACAGGAGCTCTCATCTGTTTTAATTCACCTTGCTGGATTTACCCTGGGTTTGTATGAATGACATATAGCAGAAAGGTCCAAATGCAGACAGTAGTATGAAAAAGGGATTTATAAATTATGGAAGGCAAATGTAGCTGAGCAGGATGGCAAGGGAGAGAAGAAAGACAAATAGAGGACATTTGGAAAACAAAGCATAAGAGAAAATGAGCAGAAGTGTATAAATAGAGGAAATAAGTAAAAAAAAAAAGTCAGAAACTATTGATTAACAGATGAACAAGACACATCATGAATACATACAATGGCAAGGAAGAGCAAAAAATGCATGCTGAGAAACTTAAAAATGGGAGGAAAAAAATGCAAGGAATAAAACGTAAGATTTGTTGGCTGTTCTTTGTTGCCACTGACCTTTGTGGTTCAGGCTTCAATGTAGCATGGAAGACAAATGAGAATTTTGGTAGAATACATGAAGGGGCTAAGGGGGGCTAGCTGGAGAGTGAGCTGATCATGGGGGACAGACACGACAGAAGCCTACAGCATGCGGGTGGCAGGGAGCATTGCAGGGAGATGACTTGTGATTTAACGTGCGATTCCCCAAGGAGCAATTCTTTGTTGAGCTGTCGAGGGGTTTGGTTCTTTTCCAGAGGTGCAGATGTACTTGAGCAGTAGGAAGCTGACAGCCAGAGCAAGCCCATCCTGCCTACTTGTATTTCCCTGCCACGGAGCCTGCTTTGCTTGCGCTCGCAGCACCAAGTGGTGATGCGTTGCCACAGGCTGCCCAGGGAGGTGGTGGAGCTGCTGTCCCTGGAGGTGTTCAAGAAATGTGGAGATGTGGCACTGAGGGATGTGGTCAGTGTTGGTGGTAGGTGGATAGTTGGATGAGATGATCTTAGAGGTCTTTTCCGGCCTTAATGATTCTGCAGCTGTAGGTGATGGATGGCCTCCTGCCCACACGGTGAGGGCAGCTCCCAGGCTCCGCATCATGTTGTCACCGGCTGTGAGTGGCGTGAAGCCCAGGGTGGCCCTTGTGGCTCTGCCTGCCCTACAGTGGAGTGGGCTCCAGCTGGGCTTCAGGCTGAGTCATTGTGGTTAGAGAGAAAGGGGAAAAAATAAGAGATGATTTGCAGCAACACGCATGAAGGAATGGGAAGCTGGGAGTCCATTTAGGAGTGTGTCTTGGGAATGGAGCTCAGCAGGACATCAGCATGTCAGCGTCAAGTGGAGGATGTGGTGCTCAGCATTCGGCTCAGGTGTTTGCCTGCTCTGCAGTGACAGATGAAGTGTCCGCAGAGCAAGCAAGCTGCATTGATAATGGTGGCTGGCCTGCCTGCATGCTGTACGTTTGTATTTAAAGAGAAATTCCAGTGGGCTGCTCTGCTGACAAGCCACAGATGATGGCTGTAAACAAGTCATGCAGTTCAGTCACCCAGCTGCCTGTCCTGGCCTCTGTACTGGGCTTTCCAGAAAGTCCCCTTCCCCCTGCCAGAAAGAGAAGGTAAGAAATGAGAAAGTGCTTTATTAGGATAATACCACTGCTGTGAAACTGGGGAACTATGAAGCTGATACTGTTTTTAAAGTGCAACAGCTTCATAAAGGGCTCGTAAGAACTTTAGGTACAACTGTATTTCCCTGAGCCTTTTTGAAAGTCGTCATGAAAAAACAAAGCAAGATTGCAAGCCAGCAACTGTACTTCGGGTACATGTCCTAAAGGGAGTGACAGAAATGCAGGGAGAGGCGGTTTCATGGCAGCAGCATGTTCATGCTTCAGTAACTCACAGCATCTGTTAGAGTTTGACTGCTGTGATGGGTAGGGCAGAATCTGAAGATGTCATCTAATTTGCTTTCTGTAAAGCACATGATATCAAAGATTAATGAGCAAGGCAAAAATTCCCAGGAAAGAAGTTGTTTTTGGAAATTCTGAATGGTCACCGATGGAAAATTCTTGTATGGCACAGGTATGGTTGGTTGGGGGCTTCCAGCACTAAGGCTGTGATGCTGTGGTTGGTAGTGGTGGTAGTCCTGCAAGGGCCAAAGTGATGTTGGTGTCAGTGAGGATTTTGCCTGTCTCAGAGCATGAAGCTGCGTGTGGCTGGGTGCTCAGACACAGCGAGCCTGCTCAGAGCCCAAATACTGAGGAGTAAAATACCAGATCTAAAACTGGAACAGTTTAGAGAAAAGATTGGGGTACTGCACATTGCTTAGGAAAAGGGAACGTCATAGAAGGATCTTGTATGGTACGTAATGCTGTAAGCAGTTTGCGTAAGCACAGTATAAAGACTTTTTCTGTTTAGGTTTTGATGTGCTCTCTATACATTAATGAACTGTCACAGCTGGGAACATTGGTTCTTGACTCAGCAAACAGCTAGGACTTTGCTGCCTGGGATAAGTTAGGATCACTTGCCCACATTAACTGCAAACAAAAGTGGAGGGCGCTCCAAAAACAAACGTGCTGCAGAACCACACTGGGCTGTGCACATGCTTTCCCCTTGGCAGGCTCTGCTGCCCAGCTCCCAGCTGCCTTCTGCCCCTTGCAGCACTGCAGGGAAGGCTCTGTCACAGGCAGGAGCACGGCCCAGGCTGCAGGGCTCCCATTCTATGCTTACACAAGAAGCACAGTTTTTCTTCTATCAACAGCTTTTGTACTGAACTGGAAGAAGGTCTGCAGGATTAGGAGAAAAAGTCACTGAATGATCAGTGATATTTTGTTGGCTTAAAAAAAAAAGTTTTTTGAGGGATTTGTGGGTGAACTGTTAGAGTGGTGCTGTCGTCCTGTTTAGTCTGGATGATTAGCACAAGAGAAGAATACAGCCCTGTCTCCCAGCATTTAATTTTCAGAAATGTGAATTTTTCCTGGTGGGAACACAGAAGGTTTCAGCAGAGGCTATTGTTAGCCCGGCAAATGCCAAGTGTCTGCTCTTGGGAGATGGAGAACAAAGTTGGCACCAATAACTAGCAGCTGAAGCTCTGATTTGGCATAAGTTGCTGAAAATGGACAAATGATGGAGAGGTCTTGGGATGACTTAGGAAAATACAATGCAGTTGAGATGGCTCTCGGAGCATCGCTGCACAAAGCACAGGGGGGAAGGTAGTGTGGAAAATATGATTGCTCTTCCCAGGAGCCTGAAGGACTGTCAGGGCTGCAGTGGGACAGCGATGAAATGAGGGGCAGGGAGGGAGCAGGCAGCCTGCCCTGCAGGATGGGAAGTGCAGGATGCCAGGATCATGCTGTGCTTCTGGCGCAGTAGGGATGAAGACGCCGCACTGCTGGTTTGCAGTATCTCCTCTGATAGCTCCAGCTTTGCTGCTTATTGCTGCGTTGTTTTTTTTTGTGAGCAAGGGAGAGAGGACATGACCTGCAGCCCCTGCCAGCTCAGTCTTACTTTTCTAGAGAGCTTATAACAGTTACTGTCAAATTTTACATTAGCTCTGATTTGCCTTAAAGATCATGAATATGTGATTGCCCCATGATCCTTGTAGTGAATCTCCTGAGCCCGCTGTGATAGCTCAGTAATTACTTCTGGGTGCCAGCAAGGATTAACACTGAGGCTTTCCCAGTGGAGCAAAACAGGAGATAGGGCTGGTGCTGGATGCCAGTGGGTTTTGGGCCCTGACAAAGCCCAGGAGAAGAGCATGGTTCCATGGGGACACAGGAGCACCACATGGGGCCTTTTCTGAGGCTGTGGCCTCATGTCCTCAAAGTTCCATGGAGAAATGATAAAAAGCTGTCAAGATATTCCTGTAATGAGCCCAGCAGCCTGGCGACCCACTCATCTCAAGCAGCCAATTTTGGTGTAAAAATTTCAGTAAATGAAGATGGAGAATCCACATTCTGTAGTAACGTTTCCAAGAGTTGTTTCTTATTTCGCCTTTGAAGGTGATGACTCTAGCCTCCTACCTCTGCTTCCTATTATGCTGCTCTGAACTGAGGGCTGGAAGCCTTTAATGAACCCACAGTGCTCCCTCTGCCTGTCCGAGTAAGTCTTTTTTCTGACATTTTCTGAAATCAAGAGATTCTTTGGGAGGACTCCTAGGGCTCTTGAAATACAAATGATAGTAATGATATTAACACTAATCACTATTATTCTATAGGGAGAAATGTCAGTATTCCATATTTTCACGTTAATTTTTAGTGCGTTGATGCCACATGAAGTGTATCCCATCCTGCCAAAATATAAGCTTTTCGTATCACAGGCGCTGTTTGAAACGGCTCGTAGTAACATTGGCTGCTGTTGTGCCTGATGGATTGGTCTTTGACATGCAATAATGCAAAGTGACATGACAAATTAGGAACAAAAAATGAAAAGCTGTTAAATAATCTTGAATGTAGCTAAAAATGAATTCATTTCATATTTGAAGTCTGTTCCTGATTTGTAATGATAAAGAGGATCCGTGTCACTGCTGCTAAATGATGAGTGTATTGAGGAAAGGAGCTAATGCATTGAGGGGGGATGTTGGGTAGTTACTACATGCTCAGTATAAAAAGGTTTTATTGGCAACTGCACTTGCCTGGAAATGTGGCTATGAGCAGTAAGATCAGGTTCAAAGCGTGGTGTTGGCCTTTACCTCTGGTTCTGAAATCGAGGATACCCTCGGTAGCACAAGATCCTGGAATGGTGCATTTCTTAGATGTGGCACTGAGTGACACGTGAACCACGGTGGGGATGGGTTGATGGTTGGGCTATGTGATCTTAGTGGTCTTTTCCAACCTTAATCACTCCATGATTCTAAGTGCTTTAAAGCAACAATTATTTTACTGCAAGCAGCTCCATTCTTTTTGTCAAGGTCATGGTATCTATCCCTTTGGCCTTGTAATTATAACACAATATTACTTTGTAGAAAGTATTGTTTTTACTTTGAGAAGTAATCTTTTAGGTCAAGTTTCTCATTTAGGTCACCTTTAATTGACATTGAGGGAAAGCTGTGCTGTTACATAACATAAAGAACATAACAAAAGCTGCTGCTTCAAATTTATCCCAGCTTAGCTGAGACCTGAGCCTGAACCTCTGTCGGTTGCTAACTTGTTTGTTTGTCTGATTGCAGCGCCTAACCTCACTAATTTGGATGGTCTGGACAGTGCACTGAGCCTTATTGAAGATCGGGTGCACAGATCGAGGCGGCGCCACCGGAGGCACGCGACGGATGATGATTACAACATCGAAGTCCTTCTGGGGGTCGATGACTCAGTTGTTCAGTTCCATGGGAAAGAACATGTTCAGAAGTATCTGCTGACCCTGATGAACATTGTGAGTACAGCCCTGCTAGCGGCACGGTGAGATGGCAGTGAGAGGAGGGTGGATGGATGCTGGTTTTGCCGTTTAATACGTCGTAGACTTTTCTCATAGCAGGAGGTGAAATAATTCTAGGAGCAAAATCCAGACCGCTTGTAGAAAAGGCAAAAGGGGGGGAAGGAACAAAAGAAAAAGGAGCCAAGGAAGGAGCTGACAGTGGGACCATTAAAACATTCAAAGTCCTGTGTATGTGCTTTGATGAATGAGGGCGTAGGGTCAGGGCTTCAGGTCCTTGGAAGTCGTTACATCTTAGATGTGTGTTCCCTTAACCTAAGCTCCCTGCTGAAAAACATGGTTTGGAGAACTGTCTTCAGGTAAGGTTGTATTAGAAACTTCAATTGGCTTATACATTTTTAAAACTGCTCAGTTAAACTCTTTGATTCCTCAAGAATCGCTTAAAGTCCCAGGCCACCTGCCTACTCCTTGTTCACACTGCAATAAAATGCTATGCAGTCAATCACTGAACTTTCTTACATTGATTTAGTGTTTAGTCCCTAGCTGACACCTTTAGGCTTCCTTAGTTAAATACTAATCTTTTGAACCGTTGTGCAACGGACTATATAATGTGGTAGTGAGGAAAGCAGATGCTAGAGAATGTTTGAAGGAACTGTCTTTTCTTTCTAAATATCAGAGCAGTAGATGCTCCCATAAGCACCTCTGGTACCCCAGCCAATAAGCAAGGCTTTTGTGTTGTGGGATAAGAATCAAGTTTCTCAAAACGGTCTCCATTATAGATCAAAATAAGTATTATTCTTTCAGCACAAAATTGGCATTGAGTGGCGGTGGTCCCCTTCATAGGCCACTCATTCTGGGAAGAGTTCCTTCTCGTGCTCACTTGAAACAGAAGTCTGTTTTCAATAAAAACTTTAGGTTCAGTAAATATGTGTTCTCTGTGAAATGTTGTTGCTTAAAAATGGCAGGTCTGCTCTGGTTTTGACAGAAGGACTATGGTTGCTGAAGCTCGTAGTAGTGTCAAGAGGATGGAGTGTCTGTAGGTGGCTTCTGGGCATTGCAGACATTGGCAGATGTATGGACACAGTCTGTCCCGTTAGGTACTTTTGACTGGGATGCTTTTATCCTAAGATATATTTTTTAATTATGAAGCTTGTTTCCTCATTACTTTATTGCGTTCTTTTAACAATGTGTGGAATGTCAGTGTTTTTCATCTTAAATGAGAGGTAGAATACAATTTAAGAAAATCCCTTGTGTGATGTAAATTCAGTTGCATTGCTTTTTTATTGCAGTATTGTAAATAGTTAAAAATCTGTACTGACATTAGAGTTATCGGGTACTTGGTGTGTGCTCTGATGGCTGTAAACACGTACATTTTAACAGAAATGACATAGTGAATTTCATTTGTTTGTGTGGTTTGTTTCCTCTGAGGCTTAAAACAAAGTCTACAGTGAAACAGATGGTTTTATATATCTCTAAATTAACAAGCCACAGAGGCCAAACCAGGAATGTGGCAAATGGGCTGAAATAGATTAAGCAGGACTCTACTTATCATGTCACTTAAAACTATTTTTAAGAATTAAAACATACAGTAATGGTAAAGGAGCCATAAATGTTCCAACTCAGGAATACACTTGTTCCTAATTTTAGCAAACCATCCAACACACAAATTGTAAGAAATAACAGCTCTTAAACGTGCTGTCTCTGCAAGTGGTTTAGAAAGTGCAGTCTGTGTAACCATATCCCGGGGCTGTAGCAGCTCCTGGCACGGGCAGCAGCTGTTCTGCTGGGAGGTCTGAGGCAGAAACGTATCGTCTGGGGATGGAGGATGTGTCCCTTCTCTGCGTCCGGGCTGCGAGGAGCCACTCGAGGTGCTGGGAAGTCTTTGGCAGCTGCAGCGTTGTCCTGGTCTTTCCTTCACCAAAACTCAGCCAGTTTCTGTAGTCTATGTTTTAGATGATGGATGGGGTGATGGTGGCCAGTCCTCTGTTTCTTTCTCTCCAAGAACTGCTCCACTATGGAGAGGCAGATACCAGCTGGTAGGGAATGCATGTTTACAGTCTGGGCTTGGTGAGATACATAGGCTTGCTGGAAGATCCCCCTGGAACCATCACACTGTGTGTACCCTGCTGGTTTTATGGGCGCAATCAATTAGCTTTGTACTTTAACAAGGCATTAAGCATAAAATCAATTAGCTTCATACAGTAAGAAGGCATTAAGGGTAGAATCAAAGTGTGCGTGGTAAGTAAATAAACTAAAATAACAGTGGAAGTCTTTACTGGAGATAAAAGGGTGATTGAAAGGGTTGAGTTTCTCTGGTTCCAAAAATAAAATAAATTCCAGGTGAAGTCTCCCTCGTGCCCAGACTCCCGGAGGCGTAATCGCTTTCCCAGAAGCAGCGCCCAGCTCCCAGCGTGGCTGCTCTCCCCGCTTTGCCTGGTTTCGCTGTGCGTGATGGTGTGAGCAGTTGTCCTTAATTAACTTTTCCTAGGGATCTTGGGTGGAACCCTACCACCAACCCAATCAAAACAATATATATATTTTTTTCAAGCCCAGTGCGATGACTTATTCAGTCAATCTGTTTTGTGCTGCTTAAGTGATGTGTTACAGTCCACACCTAAAAGCCATGAAGTGAGAAAAAACAGAGACCGTGTGTCCTGGCTATCTTGAATAGCAGTGCTAATATTTATCCCAACATTTGGAAATGAAGTCACGGCCCTGAACAAATGGTGAGAGACGCACCAGAGGGTTTTCAACGCTTTGGGCTGCGGCCACACTTCCCTATCTGTCTGCCAGCCATGTCAACGCCACAAGCCAGGCCTCCTGCCACCTGCCTTTACCCTCCCATCATTCCTCATAAGAAAACTTGGGTTTCTCGTGACATCCCTTCCTCTCTGCTCTGCACCATGGGAACATCCATCTTTGGAAAAAAATGCAATTGTTCTCACTTTAGAGACCCTTAGAGACCCTCAGCTGCCTCTCACTTGCACCATTTTCTTTTGTGCATCATGGTGCCTTTCTTCCTGGAAAGGATAGTCGCTTGCACAGTCCTCTGTATTTCCAAGTGTAAGCCCACCCACTGCACAAATTATCTTTGTATTTATAGCATGCAGGACCATTGCAAGAGAAGAGAGAGATTTGGGAGCTCTCTTGCAGCCCTGTCGTTTACTCAAGAGCATGGAAGGTGATTTAATTTCTGCAAGAAAGCGGCAAAGGAGTCAGATTTTATCTGCTCCTACAAGTGTATGGGAAATATTAAAAAACACTTGGCCAGAAGTAGCATTGGAGAATTATCTTGTTCATCGGGAAACAAAAGGATTTCACTGCAGGATCCTGTGGGAGGAGGAGCAGGGCGCTGAGCTGCAGTGGGTATTGGTGCTAGCCAGCCCAGGGCTAAAATTCTCAGATTGTTTCATAACCCTCTTAAAATAGTTCTCAGTATTAAGCAGGCCTTCTGCTGAAGAAACAGAGCTGGACCTGGCCATTCATGTGGCTGGGCTGGGCTAGTGGTCAGGGTTAGGATTTCAGCCTCCAGAACCCCATGTTAAGTGTCATATCCAGGATGAGTATATGGATAACAAGACTTCCAAAGAGGCAGAGTTGGCATATATTCACTTAGAATATTTCTGCTTTTTGAAACAGCAAAGTCTCATGGAATAAGCTCACTTCCAGATAGTACTGAACTTATTGGCTCCATCTGTGTTCAAGTCTTCAGCTTTCGCACCCCTCTTTGCGTTGTGTTTTTTTCTCAGTAAGTTTTTTTTCTCCTGCCTTACCCTTTTCTTTCTTATTTTGTCCTTCTTCCTCTATTCCCATAGCAGTAATTTTGAGCCTTATTTCAAGTACCACATTTTTTAATGTTGGCAATTGTCATCCTTATGTATGTTCTGGAAGAATTTGCCTAAAAGCTGCTCATTCTTTGAATTTTGGAATATTTTGGGGGGCAAGAAAATAATCTTTAAATTTGCTTTCTATTCCTTTACTGTAAAAGATGTGACAGTGCAGCATTTAGTGGTTAGTCTATGTAGCATCCATGTGATGGATAGGTGGTCAAAATGTTTGTGACACTGAAAAGCAGCTCCTCAAAGCTGAAGTTTCTGCCATTATTTCAATGAGAGAGAGGCTCTAAATAGGATTAGTGCCTCATTTATGGCAAGATTTATCTGAATATTTGGTTATTTATATGCCTTTGAAATTTGTGAGAGTCGGTTTTAAAAATTAGCCCATAGGATTATGTCTCTCCCAAACTTCAAGTGAACCTTCCGCTCCAGAGCATAGAGATTTAACAAATTTTCATTTGAGTAACTGAAATCAATGGGAGTTCTGGAGCTGGGGGCTTTGGAAAGTCCCAGGAGTCTTTCACCTGTGTCTTTCAGCACTACGCATCTCTTTGAAATCGTGGCCCTGAGGCGCTCCTGAATATGTTATCCATCCTCTTTAATAGGGTGTCCATGATACTACTATTATATGTGAGATTTCTGCTTTCGTGTCTTTGGCTGATGAGGGATGAAGATTTCCAGGTACAGAACAGCAAGTCCCTAATGAGAGGAAAGGGCAGAAGTGCTGCTGGTTTGTAACTGGCAGTTGGATGAAACCTGAAAGCATGTCTAATTCAAGCTGTTAAAAAGAAAGTGATGACTGAATGCTTTGAAATAATGGTGCAATCTGTATTCAGGGTCATGCTTTTTAAACTAGAAAGCATTTTCTAGACGGGAAGGATATCTTATTAATATAGACTTTGCTGGATTTGTAAAAACTAAACAATTCATAAGCACCAATACTCATTATTTCAAATCAGTTTACTTCAATATATAGACTTCAAATCTGAACTGACTCTAAGAATATCCCCAGATGACAAACGTGGGTCCAGATCTATTCATCTGAAGGACTTCAGTTGTCAATAGCTGAATGGCAGCTCAACTGAAAATTTAAATGTGTGAGAATGAACTCCGCTGTTAGGCTGTTCATTACAAACCAGTAGCTGTGACTTGCAAGGAAGAAAGTTCCTGATGAAACCTGAGATTATTTTTCTTCCTTATCTTGATTGCTGCAGTACGGTGGGAGTTGTACATTTGAGTGGGCAATGGGAGGCCCTGTAGAAAGCAGTCCTGAACCCTTACAGAATGTGTTCATTTCCATGGGGGGATTATTTCCAGTGTCAATTAGGTGAGCGTTTCTCATCATGATTAACTGGAATATACTTTGCTGTCTTGATGTTCTGTAATACATCCAACACTCAGATTTTGGTAATATTCTTGTGGTAGAGGATAATTACTGTTCAAAGATAGTGTTTTGTTTTTTTTTCCTTTAGTCCAAATAACAACATGAACTTCAGCCATAAAGGTTGCAGCCAAGGACTTTGGAGATGTGACAGTGGTTTGTGTGATGGAGCACAGATAATTAGGATCAGCTTTCAAATGTTGAGTGCTTTCCTTTACCAAACTACTTAAATAGTTCACTGCACTTATTGCTTTGATACCACACCCTCATGCCTTGAAGTAAAATAATACATTAATCTGTTTAATTATTTTATGATACTAGATTTGATTTTATTAGAGTGATCTTAAGACAGTAACTGAAACAAATACTGAGTCTTTTGGTGCAAATGTAATTTACAATGCTTGGAGAAATTTCCCAGAGCAGTGGTTTGTGGGCAAGAAATGAGGAGTTCCAAGAGCCTGAGGGAGGAACTGAGAAAAATAAATTAGTTGTACAGTCAGAAAACAAAGTCTATGACCTTTCGAAAGCCAATCCTACAGTCAAAGATGAGATAGAGACCCATAACACAAAGCTACCTTGAGTCTTGCCAACACATCTGCTCTGGGGAATGTTTTTCATTTTGATCAGAGGCAGCAAACTTGGACTTGGTACCATCTCCTGACTCTCACACCAGTGAAGGTAAATCAGGACTCAGACACAGATTCAGATACAAAACATCAGATGCTTATCTCTGTTTCACAGTGCACACTGCCAGGCACACCTCAAACTCCCTGTTGCCCTTGTTTTTGAGCAGAATTATGTTTTTCCAAATCTGAGATCACAGTTTGACCTTTTAATTGCGTATGTATTGTGTGCTTTCATTATTCCTTATTCCTCATGATGCTCAACAATGATTTGCAGGAAAAAAAAGTGTTCCTCTCTGAGGAAGTGAGGAAATGCCTAAAAAGGGGAACTGAGAGCCCTGGATTTTGCTTGATGACTTTGTGTGACCATAGTTTATCCACCAGAGGAGTTGGTGTAACGTTATTCCTGTGGGATTAAGATGAAGCTTCGGGAATGTTAGAAATGTTACTTTGGGAACTTCAAAAGCATAAAGGAGGTGGTGAAAACCGAAGAGGATAGTGGTGTTTGAAGTGAGAACACATAAAAATAAAGCAGGAGGAGAGTGCTTTTGGGAGGGGTCAGATTACAAACACTTGCGCTCGGTATCCACCATGACATTTCTGGTTCCTCGCCTGTAATTCAAACCAGCCATCTCTTACAGAGACAGACAATCGCTGGATGCCCACCAGGCACCGAGGCTTTGCTGCAGATAATTAAGATCTGATGAATGAGCTGCAACTCGGGCTGGGCTCGAGCGATGGCTTGCCAGGAGCTGTGCTGTCCCACACGCATGGTCCTGCTCTGCCCTGCGGCACGTTGCCATGGGATATTTCTGCAACAGTGCTCATGCAAGGATGTAAGGGCCATCCAATGGCAGTCTAATTGGGTTGGATGGGTCAGTGGTTTGTGGTAGCTGGAAAGCTGGATGAACGAGCTACATCTTGTATGGTGCCCTCTACAAATAGTTGGATGCGGCTCTGTTGGCTGCTGTAGCTGGGTCACATCCCTCAGAGGTTGATGGGGGTGAGAGGCTGAAGCTATTTGATGTCTGGGGCTGCGTGCTTGTGAGCCCAAGGCCACAGTGCTCACCCGAGCGAGTGATGCTGTGTGAGGCTGCAGGGACGTGCCTGGGGACGAGCTTGTCCGAGATGGTTCATGGTTCAGTGGGACTGAGATCCCTGATAAACCCTGCAGATCAGAGAACTCCTCCAAACTGCATGAATGAGTTTGCTGATGACTTGCCAAAATATGCAGATCGTTGTTCTCTTACTGCATGTCAATTTAACTAGGGACTCGGGGAGCCTCTGGATTTCCCCTACAAATCCTGCCAGCTGCAGCTAACTTGTGCTGCATCAAGACCAGCAAAGCTGCAGCTGCTTGGTACTATTTGCATTACAGCAGTTTTAAAATTCCCTTAGAGTATTGGACCCCGTTTTGCTGAATACTAAAAACTTGCAGTGCTTCCTTAACGAAGCCTGATGCATCTCACAAAAGCTTAGCTTTACTGTAGTTGTTGGATTTTGTGTTTTTTTCATGTTTTTTCTGTTTTAATGTATTCTACTTACTATGTTGGCTTCAAACTTGCTTAGGGCAGAAGACTTTATAAAATAAGCAGAGAGGAACAGAAGAAAAAGTAATAAATCAAGTGCTTGTTTTCTTAAGCAGCACCAATCTGTGCCAACCTGGTTTCTAAACAGAAACAAGAATAGAAATGCATATTTTGCTTTGAGATATCCCACAAAAATAAACCGTGATACAAAGTTATCCCAAAATAGCTTGTGAACTATGATAGTTTTGCAAAAGTCTCTTTACAGTGTTTCACTGTGCTTTGAATTCCTTCAGATTTACCCAACCTTCTTCACTGCCCTCTGTAAACGCTGAATCACTGTGGACATCTAACGAGATTTAGTGCAAAAATCTTCCCTGCCTTCGGTCCAGGGGCTGTCATTTTGAGATGAGCTCTGTGCATTCTCTTTTTCTTATGCAGCAGCGCAGTTTCAGCCTGTGACCCTTACTGATCTAAGGGCGAGAGATCTGTTCTGATTTTTGGTTGATATAAATCAGGATGCCCTGCAGAAACACATGGGAATAGAGTAAAAGCGCTGCAGAAGTACTGTGCAACCATTTTCACACCTGTGTTTAATATATAGACATCCAAACCTATTCTGTGTCCATTGTCTGACGATCTGTGCTCAGAACAAGCCCTTCAGCACCCGGTGCAGCAGCTGTGTTGGACAGGAGCTCGGGGCCTGCAGGCTGCTGGGTCGCTTTGTGCCCCACGTGATGGGCTGTGTCTGCTTCACGCTGCTCTCCTGTGGGGTTGGCAGGTGGAAGCCTAGGGAAGCTGAGCGGGGGTTTATGGAGGCCCCTGTCAGTGTGTGAGAGCACAGCATTCAGTCACTTGGATCTCATTTCTTTAATAACTTCCTGAAACAAATAGGTGCAATTTAGGTCATACTGGAAAAAAAAAGTAAAGCATCTGTTTCAATGCATTATCTGTGCGCTGTGAGACGCTGCTGGGAAAGCCACGGTGTAGCTTTGAGAAAGGAGCAGAGGGTTCCATTCAGCTGCTGTGTGAGGAGGGGTTGGATTCGTCCTTTTTAATGAAACCAAGACCCGGAGTTTTGAGTTGACCCAGTGTCCTGCAGAAAATCCACTATCCCAAGAGAACCGAGCAGCTTTTTTACAGTGCTCGTGCATTTCTGTTCATTCATAGTTTGTTAGTTAGATGTCATTTGCATGAACAGTCAAACAGTGTTTCAATTCTGTTCCATCCACGTTTTCATGCCAAGTTTCATTTTGGCACGCAACAGTGATACGGTTGTTCTGTTACTCAGCCATTGTTAGAAGAGGCTTAGGTTAAATTCTGGAAGTTAATGAGAGAGTGGTGTGCAGCAATTTGGATTATGCGTTATGAACTAATTAAATTCTTATTTACATGCTGTGCTTACTGTCTTCTACAGAGGAGTTCTTGTTCAGTACTCATTTCACGTATAGGTAATTTACAGTGTATTTCAGCCTCGCATCACTGATGCGTGCGCTGTCTTCCCTGTACACAAAGAATGAGGCAAATTAATATCCCTGCCTCCCTTGACAACATGCAAGGGTCTTTTTTCCTGGGTGAAAGAATGTTTGTAATGTGGAATGCGTGTTCATATCTTACATCTTTACAATCTGAGTTCGGTAACGGTCCTCAAAGTAAAAATCTTTTAGATACAGGAATGTGAAGTTAGTCTTCTGAAGTCGTATTGATACTCGTGGATACGTGGTGTAATTTCCAGAGCTACTGCTTACAAAGCAGATCAGCAGGTCGGGGTAGGCTGCTGCTCACAGCCAGTGCTGTGGGATGCTCAGGATGTGAAACCTGGCCTCTTACCAGGCATAACATCAGGCTCTTACATTCAAAATACTGATAAGATGAATTAAAATCCACTTCAAAATGTCAATAGGGATTGCTTAGTAAAATTGACGCTGGTGTTTTCAGTTTTAATTGTTTATATGGAGATAAAGGATGAGCCATTGAAAGTAGGGCTGATTGAAGAAACAGTACACTATTTATTGTTGTGTTTCTAATGAAAGTTACTCTGAATATTACTTATTAGACTGTAGTAAGGAATCTGTGTTTTAGGAAGAAATGAGATTTGTTTCCATCCATGGAGTGGACCAGTTTGGTGCAATCTTTACCAAGATGACACTTGCCCTGCAGGGAATCCTGTCTGCCTCTTCTGATCTGTGAAGCCAAACCCCTGCCATGTGGTGGAGCACCTCGGTGCCAGCGAGGGGCCTGGCCTTATGCATCCATTCATCATGGGATATCCAGATCGGCCCCTTTAACAGCTGTTATATTTGACTGGCTCACGTGTGGCAGTGTTTCCTAAGTCATCTTTATACATCCACATTTCATTTTGCACTGTAAATATTTACCATTCTCTTTTCAGTGTTTGTAGAGTGTCTTGTAACAGTGTGTGCATTCAGTTACATAGCTCTGTTAAAAAAAAAAAAGTTTTTTGTTTGCTGGTGTTTTTTAGCTTTTGTTCTGCTTGCGAAGTTTAACACTGGTTGTGACATACAATCCAGTCAGCCCATGTGGCTGACCAGGCTTTCTGGGGGAAGTATATCCTCTTGTCAGAATGCCATTTGAAGAGTCCCAGATGGAGGTGTTACAGGGTGCAGCTGAGCTGACTTAGCACATCCCTCTCAGGAGAGAGGCAGCCCCAGGATCTGTCCCTCTGCTCCTGAGCCCCTTTCCTATCTGTGGTCTCACCCAGAAGAGGGCTCCTCTGGTTCGTGCTTCAGGGTGCAGGCTCGAGGTCAGGGAGGCACGCACAGTAGGACAGGGAAGGGACTGGGGGCCTCCCTCAGTGGCAGGAGCTTTGTCATAGAGTCCACCATGATACACATATGTATAAGTCTGTTTAGGCTGGCAATTAAATTCCTACTAACGTGAAGGCTCTGATGTTATGTTGATTTTAAATGATTTAAAATGAATTATGGCCTGCTCAGAGGCTAGAAATTAAAAAATTTCCTTCTAGCATCATTGGAATTTTATGTATAATCACAAATGATCTTTGTCTTAATTGACAGCAAAGCAAGGGTGCTGCTTTAACATTTGCTTTCAGAGTTACTTGTTGCTAGCACTGTGGCTGAAGCTCTGACCTCTTTTGCAGGTTAATGAAATTTACCATGACGAGTCCCTGGGAGCTCACATCAATGTTGTCCTGGTGAGGATAATCCTGCTGAGCTATGGCAAGGTAAGGAGGGGTTATGTTAAATGGAGGAGATCGAGATGTCTGAACTTGATTCATAGTCTATGAATGCAAAGAACATGCATCTTTATAGGTATTTCTTTACAATTTGAACTTCCCACTAGGGAAATAACCACTATTTGTTCTGGGTTTTCCCTGTGTCTTTTTATCTTGCTGCTTAGCTCTGGCAGTCTCTCTTTTCAGACTTGTTTGAAATAACCCATGGAACCTTACAAACATCTTGGTTCCTAAGAAAAATGTGAAGTTTTGTGGTAGAGCAATATATACGTATCAGCAAATGCATGCTGGATCAGCTGTGCAGGATCCTTGCTCTAAGAACTCACTTCAACTTGTGCTTCACATGGGTTGGACTACGTGTGCTTAAAGTTGAGAGGTAGGGGCCACAAGGCAAGAGCTCTGCAGATTGAGTCTGTAGTCAAGAATTCCAAGTGTTTTCTTGCCGTTTCTAAGGGAGGGATTACTCCATGGGCAAAACTTGCTTAAAGAGGAATTAAATGCTACATGGCTTTCAAAAGTTTCAATCTCCTCAGTACTGATGTCCTATGTGGGCTAAATCACTGTCAAATTCTGTGGTACCTGGAAGAGGATGTTTGAAGTACATTGATAAACTTTTTGTTTAAGGATTGTATGTCCAGCTGCTGAAAGGAGAGCATTAAAATCTAATGGCTTTTTCTGTAATGGAGGTTGCTGGTATTTGTATGCTCATGTAATAAACCTGGGGGCTGGAAGACTCCATGTATATTCATGCAAATGCCTAAAGGTAAAGAGCTAGTTGAGCATTGGTGGTGAGGCTCCTCTGACAGTCACCACTTATCCTGCTCAACTAAACTTGCCAATCTATCTCTGCTCTTCTTGTAGAGATAGACAACGATGTCAGTAAGTGTTTTGGGTAAGCTCGCTCAGCTGTGTGTCCTAAAATAAAAGGTAAAAAGGTCACATCTTCTGTTTTGTGATCAAAAGTTTGTGGTGTGTCTAATCACATTAAATTATGAAATAAATGAAATATCCTTATGATTGCTGTAATGACAGCAATTTGAGGGACTGCAGATCGACTAATAATTCTCAAAAATATCTCATATTGCAGCAGTGGTAGAAGCCAGTGGAATTACCACATGACTGGTCACTTCTTTGCTGTCCTTATTTGATAAGTATTTCATAGTTGCTGTGTATGTCCAGCTTGAATTCAATCAATCTGCGTTGGTAGTGGTGTGAACTCTGCTTCTGCTGCATTTCCTGACGGAAGACGTACAGTAGGCCTCATTCCAACTTGGGAATCTTTATTTTCTTGAGTAGAATAAAGCACTGTCAATTGATAATTTGAAAGTTATTGATCTGACATTAATCTGCTTCACAGAGTTGGTGTAGCATGGATACTTTCCCTTCCTGGTGGGCCTTTCACTGCATCACTGAATAGCTGCTGCAGGTAGCTTTGTATGATCTGCTTATGGATCGACCATTAATGGGTTCTTAACCCATAATCTGTAGTGGACAATGTTTTAGTTATGCTGCAGGATTCAACAGATCACAATATCAAATGAGCTAACCCAAATAACCATGAAGAAAACTTCTCTTGTGCAGAGGGAAAAGTTGGATCGTTCTTATTTTCTGAACCTGTTCTTGAGTAATTAGAACAAAGCCCTCAATACTTTATTAGCCTGCTAAAAGACACCAGCACTAACGTTTTTCTGAAATATATATTCAATGTACAAAGTAAAAGGAATGGTGCATGGACAAGTTGAGGCGGTGCGTGCGTTAAGCAGCCTGCCTGTCTTTGCAAGATGAAAATATTATGCCAGTCTTGCTTGAGTAAGCATTTATTTTCCAAGCATGTAGCAGATATCTTCAGATTCACTGACTTTATTGAAGGTAATTTATATATATTATCAAGGGTGCCATTTAAATAATCATAATAATTACATTATGGTTCTGTAACTGATGAAGTATGTACCATCAGTGTCAGATTTCTGACAGCACTCTGAGCTATTGCCAATTCTCAACCCCTAAGCAGCCTTTTACTGTATTGTGGTTGGGTTTTTTGTGTTGGTTTTTTTTGAAGAAGATGATTATATTATTTTATACAATGTCATCTTTTGATAAGAATAATGTGGACAATACTTGAGTTGCATAGCAACCAGCTTTTCTGTGGCTCTTGCTTGGAGGTACTCCATTTCTTGAAGCTAGTTCTTAATATTTTCAGCCAAACAGAGCTGTACTTTCAAAAGTTTCAGTAATTTTATTAAGTGCATTAATTGTCTCGATAAGATGAAAAAATAGGCGTTCCCTGGTGACAACATGTTAAAATTACTCCATGGGCCATTACTTCTTCCTGACACTGTTTTACTGAAGTGTACTTTTGTGTGTGTTATCACTTCTGGACATAGGCTGAGGCTATGGCAGGTCGAGACCATTGGCACAGAATGACATGCTGAGGTGCTCGGATGGGTTTTGCATCCTGCCCTGTACCTGTGGTAGCTTGGGGAGCTACTGCACATTTCTCTGTATCTTCTTTACATTGACTTCCTGAGGCGATGGGATGGGATGCTGCAAATGAGTAAAACAGGGCACATGCTGCGCATTTTTCTTCAAAAGGGAAAAAGAAGAGCTGGCTTGTTTATTCCTTTTAGGTAGTAGGAAGATTAGTTCAAAATCCTGGAAAATGCAGAATCACGTGAGAATATTATTCAGTGTTTTAGCAAATTCTTCCATTAAGATCTATTTTGACTGTAACAGTTCTGTAGTCCAGTGAGCTCTACAGCACGCAGGGAAATAGCCAAAGAACCACGATCACCAAGTGCGAAGGAGGTGGCAAGAGATTAGCTGCAAATGGACTTGGAAGCCCTGACTGGCTCTTATAAAATTTGTTTTGAAACTTTTAAACCCTGAGCACTGCATAAAATCCTCTCATCGCCTCTTTGAGGTGGATGAATAAAGATTATTTTTCCCACTTTACAGCTAAAAAAACAAAGACTCTGAGCGTTATTCTCGAGGCCACACGGAAGGTCACTGGCAGTCTGGGGATAAGAGCTCATAAATTCCTGGCTCCAGCCCCATGCTCTGTCCATCCACAATGGTGACTTTGTGTGCAGATGAACCACCCTTAGACGGCAGCAGAGAATAGCACACATTTGCTGTGAAGGGTGTGATTAAGCCAGTTATTACTGGAAAAAAAAAGTCATTAAGACTTTCACAGGAACTGCATGCATTTCAATAAATGCAGCTACCTGAGAATTTATGAGAGTTATTTCTTGGGAAATGTGGCTGTGGCCGTGCAGGGCACCTCTGAGCTCTCCTCTGGAGCAGCATGCACAGCTCTGGTCACTGGGATGCAGACTGGCATGACATGAGACAGGCTGGGGGGTGCTTGACTGGGCTGGGAACCTGGGGGGAGGATCCCCCTGATAGCCTCAAATGAGTTTTGGCACCAGAACGATGGTTTTTGGGCCGTGTGAACTTGGTCAAATTAAAAGAGGAACCTGACCACCAGGGCAGAGAGACTTTCAGAAAGATTAGGGGACAGAGGGAGTCACTAAGAGCATCAGATGAGATGGCTTCCTGCAATCTCACAGGACAGGACTGTTAAGTGAGAAGGGTTTTTCAATTGCATGTCTGAGTTACTCAGAGCTCCTGCTGCCTTCATCTGGGACAAGAGTTTACCTTCGATCTTTTCACAAAAAGGTGTTCTCTGTCTGTGCCATCTGACCTTTGCGTGGCTTAGCTCAATGCCAGCAGGCAAGATGCTCGGTTCTGCTGGGCCGGAAAGCAGCAGTCTAGCCTGAGCCAGGCTTTTCTGTCTGTTTCCCAGAGAGCAGCACAGGTGGTGCTGCTAGGATGGAAGGACAAGCCAGCTCTCTCCCTTAACTCAGATGTTTAACCTCACCATTCTTCAGCTGACCTGGGCTGGAAAGGCTCAGTGCTCCCCTCCTCTCTGCTTGTCCTTGGAGGGGGTGAAGGCTCAGTCTGAGAGCAATTGTGCCCAGCAAGACACTAGGTTTGTTAACTGTAGTCGCAAAACAGCTGAGCCTGGAGGGGTCCCTCTGGGCTTAGTGTAGTCCAACCCCACTGCTCAGAGCAGGGTCACTTAGAGCAGCAGGCTTGTGATCTTGTTGGTTGGGTTTTGGATATCTTCAGGTGCAGAAAATCCTTAGAAAGAGTCTGAAGAACTGATGGATGTTTTCTGGTTGAGAATGATAACCCACTTATGTGTGTTTTCTTGTTTATGAATGCTATTTATTATGTGAATTTTGGAACACCTGGCAGTGTCAGCAGGAATCAAGCCATGATCTTGCAATGTGCTCTACAAAGCCAGCTGAAGATGCAGTTCTTGTCCCAGTCTCTGGCCATTTCCAGTGACTGATTCTGCGTGGGCTTAGTGGCAAGGCAGGAACTTCTATGTTATTTATAGGCTTGGCTGCTGTTCTTGTTTTTTTGCATTGTTTTTATTAGTGTGGGGATAAAGATGAGAGAAAATATCGTCCCTCTTAATTTTATCTGTGTGACTTGATGAATTGCTTTATTTAGATACTAGACACATAGCTTGTAATTTCCCGGAGTGATTTGTTGGAACCTTGAAGAGTGTAGAGTTGGCTGACAGCATAAATAGTACTTTGTATTCCTGATCTGCTTACATTTATTCAGAATTAGAGACTGAAAAATGTTTACAAACTGCTGCCATAAGAAAGCTTTACAAATCCTTTGAATGCAAAATGACAGTTTGCTGAATGAGCTATTTTTGTTAGGTTGGTTACCATGGACACTAGATAATTCTTTTTATTTATTTTTTGCTTGTCTTGTTCGGGGTAAGAGAAGAATATAAAAGATCTAATCCAATATACAATGAACAATAGAAGTGCCAAGTAGAAGGAATGTAAGTGGTGTGTTTTGCAGAGATGTTGCACGTTCAAGAAGGGAAAGTCATACATTAAATTTTCTTCCAAGAATGCTTCAACTTTTCTGCCATAGCTTGGAGTCTGACAAGTTTAAGCATATTTCTGCTCCTTCTGGAGCTGCTGAGGAGCTGCAGAGCCCTCTCTGTTGGTTCTCTTGGAGCACCACCTAATGGATGAGCTGAGGAAGGTGCTTTTCCAGCAAGCTTCTGACCCGTTCTTGTGTCCGTGTTAGCAAGTACCTACTCATCAACACCACTGTAAAGTTGTACTTAGCTATTGCAAATGGCAGATAAATAAAGTAATTGGTTAATGAAAGCTGCCGCTGTACGGGTGATACCAATGTGTCTTTTACATGTACTGGCAAGCTGAAAGCTCTGGAAAACTTTGGGTAGAATATAGACTAAATTTGCAGTTTTCTCCAAATAAAACCTTGTATTTGAATTTCTTAAGGAAAAATTATTTGATGTCTTAGTTTCCAAATTCCTTCCAGAAGTATTTGAAGGGCTTTGCAGTACAGATCGACTTGTTCTTTGGTGTCTTAATAACAGAGAACTGAACATCATACTGGTAACTCCCTGAAAGACAAGGCAAATAGCAACAAAGGCTCAAAGACATCTGTATCTATGTAGTAATGACCTTAGAATGATTTCTTATTGCCCTCCTTTGACACTTTGTACTAATGGTTGTTGCAACTCAGTCCTCTTCTATTTGTGGTGACTTTCTTTTCTGCCACTTCCCTCTAAAGAGGAGTACAAGAGATATGAAGCTAGAGTCAGAAAAGAAGGCAACTGGAAGGTGTCAGCACATGCTGGGTTTTTGAGAGCAGGGATCCCAGCTGTATCTCCAGGGCAGGCCATCCTCACAGCCCTCCATGGTGTCTCCCCACGTGTGATTGTGCTCCCAGCCAAGGCCTTGCCATTTCTCGGCAAACACATCCATCTGTTTCCATCAGCAGCTCTCTGAAATGCCCACAGATCTTTTTCTTTTCTTGCAGTGAGAAGGAAAGTTTCTCTTTCCACTGGCAGCTTTCCTGCTGATCAGCTGAGTAATGCTCTCCACAGGCCTGCTGTCCTCTTTGGAAAGAGGTCCTTCCCCGCCAGGCCTGCTCCTGGGCCAGCTGCAGGGCTCGCGTGTTCCTGGCAGTGCAGGCCCATTGCGGGCCAACAGTAACACCTCCACCTCCTCCGCACAGCCACCCTGCTGCCCCCAGACTGTCTGTGGTGTGACAGGGAGGGAATTTTGCTTTAATTGCAATCCTTATTGCTGCACACTGTTCTTCTCTCTTGCTCTTTTTCCTTCGCTTTGTCCCTTTAATAAGGGATTGGGATTTTCTAAATTTGATGAAAGCTTCCTGCTGACTTCCAAGAGAACGTATTATCAAGTGTTATCTAATATCTCTGCAAGAGTAAATTCCTGGATGACACCCTTCCAAAACATGCTACATCTGCCCTTGTTAGCTGTGCCTTGTCCCATGATTTCCTAAGCACCATTCCTGTAGGACAGCAGCATTTATCTCTGGCGTCAGGGTAACTGAGCAAGAAAATAAAAATACAGTGTAAAGCCATGTCTATCTCAGGAAATCTCTGATCCAAAAACCACTGACAATTGGAGGTTATCTGGGGGAAGTACGAAACTACGCTTGGGTCCTGTAAGTATCTTCCATAGACATCCTGCCATCTGCCATCAGGAGAGGACATGGGCCTTTGGCCCAAACCAGTGCAATTGCATAGCACAGTGGGGATAAATCAGATCCCAAATCAGTGTTTCCTTGACCATACAATATTTCCTACTCTGGTATCACACCAATTCCAAATTAAACATGACCCAAGATGGAGCTGGGAGATTCAACTGCAAACAGTGTCATTCTGCTTAGCCATTGCCATCAGTTGCTAATGTTGGATAAAGGAATAGTGAACTGTTGTTTATTTGAGAATTCTTGAGCGTGGGAAGATCCCAGCAATGTGCCAAGGTTACTGTTAGTACTGCTGGAGCCATTCTTATTTGGAAGTCTTTTAAAAATTGCAGAAAGTGGGTATTCAGGTGAAAATTTTCCAGGAACCAAGTGGATTTCTCTTTTTAGGCATCTACGTTACAGTGAAGAAAGACAGAGGATTAGTGGAGAAATGATATTGATTCTCAGTGGAGTTGAGTATTTTTTGTACAGCAGGTAGACTGAGTTTCTCCTCTTAGTCTTTGGCAGTCCTCCTATGGATGCAGGATTGAGGTTTGCCGTTCACATCTGTAGCACATAGACACCTAAAAGAATGGGTTTCCTAATGGATGCCTCATTTCCTAGCTTAAAGTAAGCAAATCAATTTTACACATGCCGCATTTCTGATGTAAAAATTGTGTCATCGGAAAAGAAGTTAGGCTGTCAACTGAAATATGTTTACAGAAGTGCATGTTCTAGTTCCCCTTTTATGCCAGAGGGTTTTTCTTCAGTTTGCCCAGCGCGTTAGTTGCAACAACAACAAAAAAGCACAATTCTCAACATTAGCCAGTTGCTTCTCCTTTTGTTTGCTCGAAGAGAAACTCTAAAATCTCTGCTGTAGTAAATAGGCATTGAGATGCTCTTGGCCTGAGGCAGTGATTTTGCTCTCCAGGGTGGGCTTCTGTATACAAAGAAAACTGTTCTTGACTCATGCTAAAAGCCAACACAGTGCCAAACCATGGGAGCTGCAGCAGCAGGCTGATCTGGTCTCTAGCAGACTCAGTCTTCATCAGAAGAGGGCTCAAGAAGTCCTGTGTTATTTCACACCAGCATTTTGCTTTTGTACTGGGGTCCGTTGGCAAGGGTGGCTGTTGAGGAGGCAGAGAGGAGATGACTCAAGACAGAAGAAATAAAAGCCTTTCTCATACTCCTCACTTGTTTGCTGATCATGCAGAGGTTTCATTGTCAATATTGAGGTAACCTCAAACAAAGCACACGTTGATAATTCATACTTTTTATTTTCTGATCAGTCTTTTATAAGATGAAATTACTTTCATTTCATAGAAGGTATAGAAAGATCATTATGAGACAAAGAATTACAGTTCACAAAGTCAATGATTTTTTTCCATCATACGCACAGCTTAAAATTATTCAACTTCACATTACAATGTTCTTTGCTTTTTGAATCTCCCAGTAAGATTTCTCACTGGACTGGACTTCTTAATGGGACAGATTTCTCTTCTGAAGCTTTGGAGAAATGAGATCAAGGTGGAGATGATGTAGATAGTTTTCTTGTTTTTTCTTAAAGCACTGATGCACACAACCCAAGACCTCAGTGACGGTCACACTTAGTTTAACTGAATAGGACTTCTGCTTGAAGAGCCAGGATTTTGCCTTGTATTAGTCACTCAAAGTTTGTTCATGTCTGTTCTAATAAACATATGAAGATGCAGTAGGGGCGTTGCTTCTCTCTCCCATTTCAGCATGGTTATTATTCTGTTTCCAAGGGAATTATGGCTGGAAGCAGCATGATCCAGCCTGGGATTATATTACAACCTTTTCATTCCAAAGTGGTATCAGAATCCAAACTGTACCTCTATTTGGTTTATTAATTTGTTTTTCTGAACACTTGCAGAATTGTAATATCCCATTTTTGCCAAAATCAGACCTCAGTTTGGCAGGCTTTTCTTTTATCAACTCCAGTTGTTCTTCCACAACCCTTTGAGGATTTTCTTTTTCGTGCAGTTAATACTCTGTGTACTCCATCATGCACTCAATTAGAGGACATGTCAAACACATCTGTATTTAAACAGGAACTATGTTACTTCTCTCTTATTTTTGGCCCTGGCTATTTTTGCTGTAAACTGTGGATCTGAGAATTAGAAATGCTTACAGTATAGTATAGCGTCTAAACTGTAGTGGTTTATGTTATGATTACAATGTTGTCATGGTAATATAATTTTTGTAAATGAAAAGCCAGGGTTTGCATATGTAGTTCTTACAAGTCCTGGAAGGCCTGGAGTGGGTCAGTTAGTCATATATTTTATAACATCCCACATACAATGTGTTTTTTTAAGTCTTAATGCACGATATTAACAAGAGTTAGCTGGAAATTCTTAAGTACTATTGGTGAGAAAAAAAGCTAAATACAGTAGCTGGATTTTAAAACACCTTTTTCTTTCTTATCCAAGGGAATTGTCCTTTGCACCCACCTAACACATACTAGCTCATTCAAGTCTGCCAAGTTGTGATGGCAAAACAGTGATGTAGCGTGTGGCTTGTAGGCAGAATAAAGGTGTACCCAACTGGGAAGCTAGAGGCTACTTTCTGAATGATGGTGAAATGCAGAATGGGTTAAAGAAAAGGTACTTTAAAATACAGTCTTTGGGAACATCTGCTTCTCAGAGTTATGACTCGTACAACTGGACAAAGTAGACTTAGTGTTTACACTCAGTAGAGCATCCAGTGGTGTTCAGAACTCTGACCAAGCAACCCTCACAGCTTGGGTGTGTGGAAAAAGTGGCTGATGAGCCAGGGCTGGGTGCTTGTGGTCTGCCCTTGCTGCGGCCGACGGGCTCTGCCCTCCCCACACTGCACTGGGCTCTGCTGGCCTGACACCACTGCAGATCCCATAGGGATCCCAGCGCTAGGCTGGAAACCATATATCTAGGCTTGAAGTGATGGTGTCAGCTGGTGCTAGGATAGCATAGAAATTTTAACGTATGTTGCAACATAATAGTGAAAATACCTGTCCTTTTTTTCTCTCGTCATGTCTTACACCTTATGTATATGTCACTGAAACCATATTGAATCTGTGAATGCTAATTATTTTCTTTCTTTCTTGACTCAGTGAAATTTGTTTGTAAAGCATAATCATCTCTATCAAGAGTTTTAATGGAAGTGGACAATTTGTTCAAGTGCTTGAACAGGTTGGGAAAAAATCACCCAAGCTCGGCTGATAACTATTGCTATCTTTTCTTCTGGGTGTGCTCAGTCCATGAGTCTAATAGAGATTGGGAACCCTTCTCAAAGTCTGGAGAATGTGTGTCGCTGGGCCTACTTGCAACAGAAGCCAGACACCGGGCATGCAGAATATCACGACCATGCTATCTTTCTCACAAGGCAGGATTTTGGTCCATCTGGCATGCAGGGTAAGATGTGCATTGGGTTTTGTTTCGTGAATGGCAGGACTTCTGAGCAGCATTTGTGTTTCTCACTTGTGTAAAGCTAATCACATAGTTTAATTGTGTATATTTTGCTTAGTTTTGGTCAACACTTTCTTTCCCCAAATGCTCTGCATATGGCTGTTTTCAGTTGTAACTGTTTCATGTATTGCATCCTTTCTAACTGATGGGATTACTTATTGGATCATTTCTTTGCTCTAGCTGAAGCCAAACAAATGAGATCCCTATGTAAACAATTCTGAAAATGCTCAAAGATAAGGAATAGATTTTATGTTTGAAAAGTTGTTGCAGTAAAGATTGCCAGGAAATGCTGTTAGTAAGAGGTCTGGAACAGCAGGGCCAAGTATTGTGCACTTTTTCCTTTCTTTCATAGTTCTGCCTCTTGCAAGATCACGTTTGTTCACTGGAGGGGATAAATCTCCTGTTCATTTTGGGTCGGCTGGATCTGCTGTCAGCACAGGGCTGGGGCTTCGTTCATGTGTTCCTGAGGGCTGCAAATGCACTGAGCTCATGAGCTGTAGCACAGCAGTGTGTGGTATCCATTTCTTCTGTTGCCATGTGTACTGGGAGAAGGCAATTGCAGAATGGTTCTAGATGAGATAACAACCTTCTGGGTGAGCCAGGAATATAGTTTTAGTTTAACAGGCTGATCTCATCTGTTTCATGGATGAGAGAGCACATTATTAAGCATCTGGGGGCAGAGGTCTCTTGTTACCTATGAGAGGACTACCTCAACTGTATTTGTGTCACAATGAGGAAAACAGTGTTTTCCTGGAGCTTCTCACCACACATCACCTTTCCATACTTGTTCCTCTTCTGAAACGTGGTGTTTCTCACAGGCTATGCTCCAGTCACTGGAATGTGTCATCCTGTTCGAAGCTGCACTCTCAATCATGAAGATGGTTTTTCATCTGCATTCGTGGTGGCTCATGAAACTGGACATGTGTGAGTAGAACCATGGGCATCCCATATCCCACCTTATGATGTCTTTGATACTGAGGGATAGCTATGACAGTGGGAAGATGAAGTTTATGTTAAGAAATCATGTGCAGGATTAGCTCTGGCTTCAGATCTTAGCTCTGTCAAGACTTTATTTATGATTTTAAGTTTTATATTTAGGTATTTTTCAAATGGAAAAAGGAACTAATACCAAAATACCTCCCAGGACTGCTGTGAAACCAGATTGAATGATGTATTATAGTCCCCTGGTGGAAATGTAAAGTATTCATTAGGATGAAATATGAATTCTTTAAGTTAATGGAATACATGATTCTCAAGCACAGTCCATATTAAATCAGCACATCCTATGTGTTACTGCTGGCAAAGGATAAAATACTGCATAGAAACAAAGTGCTAAGCACTGAAATTGCAACTTTATAAAAATGTAATCATTTTATTGATGTGTTTGTGATTTGGTTTCTCCCAGAGCATTTCAGTTTCGTTGTTTGCAGAGGACACCCACTGATTTCCCATTTTCTCTTTGGAAGAACAGCACTTCCCAGAAGGCTTTTTCTGAGCAGTCTCAATCTATTATATTTTCCTTAAGAAAGCCTTCAGGTCCTGTTCTGTCTGTTGTATCAGAAATTATTGAGGGCTTTAAATGAAAAAATCACCAAAGTTCATTGAATCTCACTGTAAACTTATCTTAATTACACAGGGACATTGAATTGATGCCAATCTGCTATTTGGTTCCAGAATTTTTGAATTAGGATTGTAAAGAGTACGCTGAGCTTTAGGAGAGAGATCACTGGAGATTGACTATGATCCCTGAAATCATATCCAGCCCTAATCTCCTAATTCAGCTTCGATTACATGCAGATAGTGCCTACATTAATCAAACAGTGTGCTCAGAAAAACACAATCTAAGATCCTAGCAAAGAGAAGGAGAGGATACGTTCATTATAATGCCAAAATAGTTTTTTAAAATGTCTGCAACTGGGGGAAATTTTCTTGAAAGCACCCAACAGTTTCCAGGCTATCTGACATAGAAACGGCGTGGAACTGCTGGAGTGGGCAGTAGCAGCAGCTGGTGTAACTAGCTTGCAGTGTGGGTTTTTTCCCATATTTGGCTACAATTGCAGATTAATTCAAATTAAGCAACTTCTGAATGGCTCCAGTTAGGAGTAGGAATAAATTTCATTTAATACTCCAGGTGAGGAGATCAGATCCTTAATCTAGAAATGGATTCATTTAGCCATAGTTATTCAGAAACATACGTACACAGAAGTCCAAAGATGGCGTTTTCAGTCTATTTTGAAAGTGGATGTGGAGTTAATCACGTGGAAGTACTCTTAAGGGCCAGTGCCTCTGTAAAGGAGCAGCCCTTTCACTTCAGTGTCACCCTGTCTGTTTTCTCATCGCTTTGCTCACGCGGAGCTGGGCTGTGGGATATAAGAGCGTGACCGCAATCACCCACAGGCAAAATTTGGGAAAGGAAACTGTTTGGACACTTGGAGTTCATCTCCAGTGTGACTGTGCTTGCTCTCTCCTGTGCTGGGGCAGTTTAGGCATGGAGCACGACGGCCAAGGAAACAGATGTGGGGATGAAGTCCGCCTGGGGAGCATCATGGCCCCCCTCGTGCAAGCTGCCTTCCACCGCTTCCACTGGTCCCGCTGCAGCCAGCAGGAGCTGAATCGATACCTCCAGTGAGTAGCTGATCAGCAGCCTCTCTTTGATTAGCAAACATCTAAGAACAACTCTGCTTTTAGCATTTGTGCAGCGTTTGTGCTTTATTCTTTTATTAGTTACTCGAATGGGGTTGAGTAAGACAAAGAAACCCACCCCCAGCCTACTGGGAAGCAGATGGCTCCCATGGATTGCAAATAATAAAGCAAATTGTCAGTGAGTTTGATTTCAGTTCATCTTGAGTAGCTCTCAGTTCATTTAGTTTATATCTGTGCATTTCCAGCATGGTGGTGGTGTGTGGGAGACACCGGTGCTCACCTCCTTGCTGACTTTCCTCGCTCCCTCACATGAGCTCTTTGCAGGAATGCCTGTGCTATCTTACAGATACCAGATTTGGCTTCAAGAGCTGTTGATTGCTTGTGATAACTGTCAATGAATGATGAGATGGTGCTCTTTAAAAATGAAATTCTGCCCTTTATAAGTTCTTAGAGGTCTTCTGGACCTTAATAGATTTCTAAAGAAAGAGCATGATACTAGAATTAATTTTTCAGTGGTGTCTTTTTGTTTAAATAATACAAAAATTTAATAAATACAAAAGCTATTTTATGCTCCAGTTCTTTTAACAGCTCATTCATTTCCCTTGCCTTCTCTTTGGAACGGGACTTTCGTGCATTAGAACTGCACCCAAGTTCCCTGACAAACTGACATTTATGATCCTGTTTTAGCCCTTATAGAAAAGATCTCCCCCTTGTTATGTGCAAGGTGTATAGGAAAAATACAGTGAAATTCTAGGATACACAGCAAGAACTGAAAATAAGTAGTAGCAAAATTAATGAAGTAAACACAAATCATTCTTTTTATTATCTTAGATACCCTAGGTATGGTAATAAGGAAAGGAAGTATTGTGAGAGTTGTGTGATTGTTTCAATTAGCAAGATCCTTTAGAGCATTATCCATTAAATGAAAATCATCTGGTTTAGATGGCTGCTTTACATTCTTTTAAATATAGCTGTCTTAAAATATCTTATAACAAAGCAGAGCCATGATTTGCTTTGAAGTAAATCCTCAACATTCTGCTTTCAGCTGTTGGTATCTTGAGGGCGACCTGAATGATTGCCAGAATAGAGTTGGGTAGGGTGTCCTCCTGTCTGTTAAATAACTTGGAGACAATTCAGAGATACTGCCTACTGTGAGGCCTTGTGAATGAAGCAGTGATTACAGTGAGTTTACCGTTCTGCGATATTCTCATCTTGTTTTCCATGCACTTTAGTCAGACCTGATCCTAGCACGTCGTACGGGAAAACCCCCCGTATTCATCACCTGGAAAGGAAACTTAGTGCAGGTTAAGGATGGGGCTGAGAGATATCAGGAGAAACAGAGGGAACAATCCTGAGCATTTATGCAGGCTAGGAAGTACTCGTGCTTTTAGATGAGTCACTGCTTCTCAGTAGGGGACAGGAGCATGGCAAGCTCAGCAGTGTTCCTGGGTGGTTACCGTGGCTTCTGCTTCTAAAACTGCACTCAAGATGCAGTTGCAGGTGGTAAGGAATTCCACGAATGGAAAAGTAACTCAGTATTCTTTCATTCTTGGTCTCATGTGGATTCTTCCTTTGGTTCCTTTTTCATAGGGAACCTGGGAACCAACAGGAATTTACATGCAAGCTGTGTGGAAGTTACAATGGAAAGATTTCCAAACCCCTTCCCCCCAAAAAAAAATCCCAACATAGAATACATTAGAGGTGGATACAACATGATAAAGTTTACGTGAACATAATTGCAATGTTAGATTCTGTCCATGACCGGAGTCTGAGAAATAGTAGGCTCTATTTTGTTTGGAGCAAGACGGCACTGAAACCACAAACACTGTGAGTCTCACAGCCCCATCTGTTACTGTAATTTCTGCCTGTTGCAGTTCCTACGATTGTCTGCGCGATGATCCCTTCGAACATGACTGGCCTTCCCTTCCACAGCTGCCAGGAATTCACTACTCCATGAATGAACAGTGCCGTTTTGATTTTGGTTTGGGCTACATGATGTGCACAGCTGTGAGTACTTAAGTTCAGCCTCTGCTCTTTCTCATCCAGGAGTGTTGTAAGTGTCTCTGAAATGTCCTGAATAGGAACAGCGCAGTGAAGCCCACGAGGGAGGATGTTGTGCCCACTTAGCTCTAAGCAAGAAATAACAACTTAATGTTGACAAATATGTTATTTTAAGAACCTCTGCGCTTTCTTCAAAAACTGGACTTACAGAAATGGCTATGCTGTAGTTGCATAAACACTTCTAGGCTTGAAGCAAACAAGCTTGCTGTATTGTGGAGCCTCCTATTGCTGGCAGCTAGTTATTTTGTTACAAAACTCCCACCCTGATGAGAAGGAGATGGATTTGGTGTCACATCTTGTAGTGCTAACACAGGGCAGTATGCTTTTATGTTCCAGTTTTGTGGGAAGAATGATGCGTTTTGATGCCTAGCTTGTGAAAATAAGCATGACAGCAAAGAGAACAACTTGCAAGGACTCCTGATGATATGGTTGGCTCTGTTATACTGGGAAAGCAGGAGACAAAGCCCAAATTTATACAAGCAAGGCAGGGCTGGTGCACTTTGCAGTGCCTCGGCCTCTGCAGCGGGGCTGTGCCTCCCACCTCCAGCTCCTCAAGCAGGACGCAAATATTAAATGGAACGACATGTTTTCAGCTGGTGTGGCAGCTGCTAACGCAGAACATTGCTGCTTTCATTCCCATCTGCAGGATTATGTGTGCCGAGCTGTGTCTCCAGATAATGGATGAAAACCTTTTAAGCATCAGCTGTAGTTTTGTGTTTTGACACGTTCCCACTGATGCTGCCTTGGAGAAATGTCCCTGTCAACGAGGGTCTTTCCTTATAGCTGTTCTCCGGAGCCTGGGAGGCTTTCTATTCTTTGTTCAGAGCGGCCAAGAGCACGTTCAGACGTTACAGTCTATTATATTTCGTGGTGGGCTGCTCTCATTCTCTGCGTGCCAAGCACTTGCAATGTAGGTGAAATGGTGAGTTACTCATTGGGCCCGAGGTCAGACTTCCACCCTCCCGAGAGGAGCGGCTCGCGTCCTTCTCCCATGGGTACTCAAGTACTGTTTGTTCTGTTTGTCAAATGAAGCAGTACCATTTGGAGAAACTGTAAGAAAAGGCAGCGTGTGCCTTATCAGCCAGGGAACTGGTTTCCCCCTTTGCTCAGTCTGCCTTTGGCCACTGGTATCAAGCTGTTTTTGCCCAGTATTATTCCATTGACTGCAGGCAGGATCTCACCTCAGAATCACTCTTGATTTTTGCAAGTTCAGACACACTTATTTCACAGTGTTCCTCAGGAATTAGCCAGCATAGCTGACACTTGAGAGCTGGATAAGGAAATCCAACCGCGTGCTGCAGTTTTGCTTGAGGTTTGAAGTCAGAGCTCCATCAAAGCATCACCCACTTTGATTCTTTTTGTGTTTCAGTTTCGTACATTTGATCCCTGTAAGCAGCTGTGGTGTAGCCACCCTGAGAACCCCTACTTCTGCAAAACAAAGAAAGGGCCTCCGCTGGACGGGACCATGTGCGCACCAGGAAAGGTGGGAGCGGGTGCCGTGCGTGTTGGAGTCTGTGTGTGTGCAGCTGGGGATGTTATCCTTAAAACCAAGTGCAGAAATGGCAGGTTTTTCTCTTCCCAGTTTGTTTTTACAAATACAGGGAACAGAGGACTGGAGAATATAATGGGGAAGGTGTAAAGAGAAAACCTCGTGACTTTTCTTAGTCCCCTCCATAAGGCTTCGGGGAAGGTTTGGGTGCGAGCTGCATTGCAACTTGCCACTTCCCAAGTCCCAGTTTGGCCAAAGATGGGGTCGATTTAACAAAGGAAAAACTTTCTGAGGACTTGAAATCAGCTGAGATGTGGGGCAAACTCCTGAATTTAATAAGGAGGCATGGGCCGGGGCTGGTGTGTGCTGCATGACATCTTTGTCTATCAAACCCAGTCTTCGGGCAAGGCATGGCAGTATCTGCACACTTGTGAATTGCCCTTGGCTTCTCAGCAAGTCGCTGTAGAGCCAAAAATGAGGAAATTTTCACTTGCCTGGTCAAAGTGCATGGTCAAAGCATTGTATTTGTGTCAGTGATGTAGCAGTGCCAGTTGGCCTCCATGGTGCTGAGGGGGCTGAGCTGTGAGGTCCTGGAGACTGCGGCCACCGCTAAGGCTGCAGTGCCTGCCCCGAGGGAAGGGAAGGACGTGGGAGTTGAGTGAGAGCTGGAGAGAGCCAGCATGACCATGGAGAGGGATGAGCAGCAGAGAAGGGCAGATCTGCGTAGGTGGATTTGCTTGATGAGAGTCAAGGGAGGCGTGAGGAACTGTGAAGGGAAGGAGCAGAGTGCCAAGGGCTCAGGCAGCTCCTGTCCCAAAAGCCTCCGCCTGCTCCAGCTCTCAGTTACCCCTCCGCGGAGGTCACGCTGTGCACGCAGCGGATCTGAATTCCTTTGAAGTCTGCTGAAAAAGCCTGCGTTCGCTGGGCTGTGGGCGCAGGGTCTGAGGGGAAGATGTTGTTGCTACTTGGAAGGATGTTTGTAAAACCCAACGGATGACATCATTTATGTGATAAATGAACCGTATTAGCAACTGCTGTTGTGGTTTGGAATGTCTTTTTTGTGAAAGCATAATGTAATGCTAAATTCCTTCCCTAGCAAGCCATGCTCTAAATAAGCCACTCCCTTTTGGTCCTCTCTTCTTTAGGTTATTTATCTCATAACACCCTTGTTTCATGTTTGAAAATACATACATTTTTAAATTACAGTACACAGTCTCAGGCAGTTTCTTTGGATTCACCTGAGACATTTCTCCACATCTTGGTTTTATATTAAATAAACACATGAAAATCCCAGAAAAACACAACTGTGTTCCACCTTGTCACTTCCCTTACTTCCCCAAGCCATTCATTCTTCAGTATTTGGACAGAAATGAGAATAAAAAAAGAAACTTGTAATCATACAGTTAAGGATCAGTCCAGTGCTTCCATTATAAACAGTCTGTCAGGATATTATGCAACTCAGCGGGAACTTTTTTCTCTGGACTGGGACTTAGGATCCAAGGCTTCAGCGAGCTGCCCAGACAGCAAGGCTGTAGCTCAGTGGAGATGCAAGAGGGGCTGCGCGCATTCCGTAGATGATAGGAGTGTAAGTGGTTTATTCCCAGAGGAGCTGTCCCAGTTTTTTGATAAATAAACTCATTGCAGCCTTCCAGCAGTACCTGAGAAAATGATATAAAATGAAAACCATTTAGTTAGATAAGACCCTGTAGCCTGAGCAATACATTATGAGAGTGTTAGAGTGTTACAATGAACTTCTTGCTTCTCGGCTCAGCATTTGACCAGCGTTCTTATTAGGAGCTGAGGGTGTTTTAACAGAGGTGCATCAGATCAGTCCTTTTCCATCTTTTCCTTTCCTTTTCATCCCTGCCTTTTATTTAGCCTTTCTCTGTTCACTGTCTTCATCAATCTGGATAGAACCAGCGACTCTTAGCGGAAAGCAACGTGACTGAAACACAGACATTGCCTGAAGTTGGGACTCGGTTGCCGTGTGGCAGTCTCTTCCAAGAAGCATCTCCCATGGCGCCTCATCAGCATATGAGGAAGAGAAAAAATAACTTCAAACTGAAACCGCTGTGTTTTTTGGGCTAATGCCAGAAAAAGGGAACACAAACAAGCAATCAGAGATGGTGATTCAAAGAGACCCGTTTGACTCCTGCCTTAGAGGCGTGCAGTTTTCATGATTTCATACCACTAATTCCCAGCGCCTATTTTAAGCTCAGGCCAATCAAGTTGGTGCTGATGTGTCGAAGGAACATCGTGGCTTTGCAGCGGCTGAGAAGTCCCAATGCCTGAAATTGAAGTGATGGTCGGGAGACTGAAGGGGCGTATGGAACTCAGGTGTTTCCCCTGAGCCTGCTGTTCAGATAGCTGGTAGCTGATGGCTTTGCCAAACTCAGCAGATGCTGCTGAGGAGAACCCAGTCCAGCTGCCTCCTTCCTCTCTGATGGTCCATGGCCAAGAACACCTAGGGCAGATGGGAGATCTGCAGCACCCTGTCAGCAGCCATACTGACAAGGGCCACGTCTCTGCGTGCCCAGCCTGCCTTGGGGCGAGGCAGCTTAGAAATGGAAGGGAGATTAGACTTTGTAGTGCTGGATGTATGTGTGTGTGTATGCATGCATATAGATGTGCATTTAATGTATGTAAATATTTGTAAGCTTTTCTCTGCGTGTGTTCATTTGAGAGAAGTTGCCAAAAGAATGAGGTTCTGCTATTGAAAAAGAATTTTGAAGTGAGTTTCCTTGTACAAACGAAGATGTTACATTAATTGACAGCAGTCTAATAGTTCGGTGGGTTTAGTGATAGAAAAGTATAATATTCTCTTAAGGCTTTCCAGCCAGAGAAGAAAACTGCTATTTTTGTAGAATTTTAAAGGAAATAGAATATTTTATGTAGCTCTCAACCTGTTTTTTTTAAGTGGGTTGAAAGGGGAGAGACAGAATTGATTTCCTGAAGCTTCAGTGATGTGGCACCTTGCACTTCTGAGCAGCCACGTTAGCTCCAATGAAATAAGTGACGGCTGTGTGTGAAGCTCAGCACATGGGGAGCGGAGTCTTAATGTGGAACCAGAGATGCTCTGTGAGTTGCCGTGGTTAAACATGCAGACAAGAGGTAATTATGCAAAGCTTAACTGCACAGCATTCTGCACTTAAGGAAAATAAAGCACATACGCTTTCAGCTGATGATTTATTTACTTGTATACAATTCTGTCAGCTCCACCGGTAGCCCCAGGCTTTGGAAGCCAGGCTGTCTTAAGAAATATATCATCAGTTTTCCTTGTTCCATTTTTTTTTTTAAAAGCTATTACTCTTCTGGGGAGAGGTGTGTATCAGCTGAAGCAGATGACTGCCCTCCAGAAGGCAGAAATAAACAAAGTCGCTCATGCAGGGGATGGCATGCTCGAGTCCATCTGCTCGCTGCCACCAGGAGCACAGAGGACTGCACCACCCGCACTCCTGATTTTGTTCCTTGGAGAGAGGTGAGAGCCTGGTTCCCTCCTGTGCCAACCGAGCCGATGTTCCTGGTTAACTTGGCACCTGTGCAAGAGCCCGGCCGGTACTCCCACACTCACACCACGTGGATCAGATTTGCAGTTTTTGCTCTATCAGGAGGAGAAGAGAATGATCATTGAAATAAAAAGGTATTACTCGGAAGAAAAAAAGGGGTTTCTGAAAACACCAAAGTGTGCTCGAAGCAGTCCAGGTGGTTTCCTCCCAAGGACGCTGACCTCTCAGGGCACAGATGGGTGAGCGCTGTGCTGGCCGCCACAGAAGCGCCGAGAGGGGCAGGTTCTACACCAGGAACCACCACTGCCCCCGAGACAGCTCCGTGCTGCAGCTCTGGGGTTATCCCCTACAACTGAGCATTCTCAAACAGATGGAGCAGAGCAGGCCAGCCCGCATGCGATGGGAAGTGGAACTGAAGCAAAAGCCCCGTCCTGACGCAGTGGGGCCGAGTGGGGATTACTGCCATAGCTGGGCTGGGAGGCAGGCACAGCAAGTAGAGAGACTGAAGGAAATCTGCAAGTCTTCTCATGAAAAATGAACATGCAGCTGTGGGAAGCCCATAGGAACACACAGGCTTTTATTTTTTTTCTGGCTCTCACAGCAGTTGTCTCAAAGAAGCGCTGAAAACAGCAGTGGAATGTTTTACTGTGCGAGATTTAAGCTTCCTCTCCTGGAAATTGCACTTGTTTTGGACTGCCCTGTTCGCCAGAAGAACTGGCGAGCCCACGAGAAGTCATCTTCTCTTCCAGTAAGAAAACAATTTGCGCTTTCCCATTTTTTTCCCCTCATTAAAAAAGAGAGATTGCTTTAATATGCTTCACGCTTTAAATGAAAACCCCGCTCATGAAGGGAGTAGCGGTTGGAGTTGGCTTCTTCCCACCCCATTACGCAGTCAGTGCGGTGGCAGTAGGATGGGACAGCTCTCGCATCCTTTATTGCACTGCAGACGGATTCATCTCTGCTCCGTGTGCTCTTCTTGCACAGGTCTGCAGTGCATAAGACGCCATTGTGAATCATTTCATTTTTTGTAGGCTCCTTTCTTTGAGTCCGCAGCCCAGACGCGGCCTGGGGCTGACTCACTGCACACAAACTCGTGGCTCTCCACTTCCCAGCAGGCAGCGCAGGACCGACTTCTCCAGCAAAATCCCATCCTGCTCCTTTCTTTACACAGCAAAGTCAATAACACTTTCCACATTTGCTTTCCAGTTCAGGAACGAGTCACAGTGTCAAACAGGTGGTTTGTTCGTGGTTATTGCAAACCACATCCCCTTGCTTCTGGCTAAAACAGGGGAAAGAGACAGCAAACACAGCGTCATATGTCTCTCCCTCTCCTCTCTGCTGAGTGCTGGATCCTGGAGCATCGCTACGTGGCTCTTGAAGCAGAGTCATGTGGATCTGAGACCTGAGGGATGCAGAACCCTGACAAAAGGATGCTGAAACAAGCAGGGATCAGGAACCAGTGCAGCTCATCTTCTTCCAAGCCCGGCTGAAATTTGACCTGCCAGGCAGGATTCCCCTGCATCACCCCAGTGGTCCCATTCCCACTCAGGGCTCACAGTATTTGCTGAAGCAAACCTCTACAAAGCCAAGAGTACATCGTCCCTGAAGGGTACAGCACTGAAGCTCAGCATTAGCATATTAGAGTTTCGCATTTCTTTTATGCTTTGCTGAATTATCTCTTATTCTGTCAAATAGCTGAGAAAAATCTGCCCATTGCAGCTCTGGAGCAGGATTGTTATAATTGGCTTTGTGGTAACTCATCTTCTTCGTGGGTTTTGACTTTGAATATTTGAAGTCATGAGAAATAACGAGTAGCTGAAACCTAATTTCTGCTCTGTTTTCTACCCCTTGTCCAACCGAATCAGTAGCAAAATAAATTACATGAGTAAAGGGCCAATCGTTGAGCGGATTAGCAAATCGGAAACCTGTGTCTTGTCACCGTTATACTAATGATTCTCTCTTTAAATTCAGCATTATTAATGATTATCCGTCCCTTTTAAATTTGTCTTCCAGCTCACTAATCGCTCTACGCTTACAAATGCTCTCTGGTTATATTTCTTCTGGTTTTGTTTTTGCTGGCAGCATGCATTCAGCCATATGCTCAGCTGGTGCCTCCTGCCAAATTCCCGAATTCCAGGGCTCGTTAAGCTGTGTAAAATGTTGTTGTTGACTTGAATGTTAAGGAAAGTAAGTGTCTGATTGCACTTGTTGTTGTGGCCATCTGCGTGTGTGAGCCAGAGCCCTGTCCCAGCAGCCACCAGCATGGGCAGAACGTGATGGCCTCATGCAAAGTTGTCGGTAGTGCTGGCAATGCTTCCCGTCACTAGACTTTTATGTAAGCAGCAGCAATAGCAGAAGCAGCCCAGATCTGTGATCCTTGAGAAGAATTCATCCTGACTTCAGCTAAGGAAGACTTCCTTCGCTAGGCACTGGTGGAAGGATGGTGGCAGATGTCTTTAATGGGAGGAGACAGTAGTGAGGGTCATAGTCATAGAGTTCCCCCAGCTGGAAGAGGCCCATAACGATTATCAAGTCCAACTTTGGGCTCCACACAAGACCACCCAAAAATCAGGCAAACTATCATGTCTTCACTTGCTTTTTTTTGCCTTGTATCCTGCAAGATCTCATTAAAATTGATGGATATAAGCATAGAGGCTACGAAGACTTTTAAAGAAATGTGTAATCGCCTTGTGGGTTTGGGGCATTTAGGAAACTCCGTGTTGAAGTCCATGTAGAACCAACTACTAAAAATTGGGTAAGAGAAATGAGAAAGCCATTAGAGATGCGAAAGCCATAGGCAGGGAGTGATTGCTCCAGAACGGGGCTGTGCAGGGCAGTGTTTGGTGAAGGGTTCCTGGCATTCTGGTCAGCTTTACTGAGTCTTCAGTGAGACTGCGAGAGTTCTCTATGTCATATCAACAGTGTCTAACATGTGAAGTGACATTATTTTCATGCCACTTTGCTGACCACATTCACTGCCGCGTTACAGGAGCTACTGCTGCAGAAGGAGCTGTTGTCATCGCTGCGTGCAATGGCAGCGGCAGAGTTTTACCTTTAGCCTGCATGGTTTGGGACTCTGCCATTTCTGTTAGATGAATTTCTACCGGTTATGGCGAAATCCCTGCTGTACTGATGGAGGCACGTGATGCTGAGAGTGGGTTAACAAACTGGGCAGTCTCTAGTTCTGTGAGCATAAATGGACGACTGAAATTGTGTAAGTTCGTCAGATCTGAAGGAGTTGGGGATCATGGGCACAGTGTGGTAGCGACTCTCATTGCCTTCTCCTGGAGAGGTGAAAAAATCCAATATTTGTGCCCAGAATGAAAACTGTTGCACCAATGGTACAATTTAGAATCATAGAATCCTTAGAGTTGGAAGGGACCTCTGAAACTCCCACCTACTCATTCTGTACCTATCTCTCTCTTAGCACTGCTTTAAAGGTCACTGCATCTGGCTGACACCGGACATCCTGAAGCAGGATGGGCACTGGGGGGCATGGAGTAAGTTTGGCTCCTGCTCTCGCACCTGTGGCACGGGGGTGAAGTACAGGACGCGGCAGTGTGACAATCCGCAGTGAGTTTGTGATTCCTGTGTGTTTTTCTAACGTGGAGTGAATGCATGCTGAGAATCCTTGCGGAATTACTACTAGGATAATACAGTCAAGGTTGCTTCTTAGATCTCACCTATAGGATACGTTGGCAGAATTTCTGCTTTGGGCCCTTTGGCAAGACCTGAGCCATCTTTATCAGCTAGTTTATCCATCCACTGAGCTGGCTATGCCATTAAAAGGATCCTGAAAGTGCCATTACATTATTGCATAAGTAGTACTTCAGAGCCCTATATGTGTCTTATTCTAGCATGAGTGTGAAATAACGTCAGTAACTGGATTGTATAAAAATATATATTTTTTTAATTAATCCAACTTTTTTAATATTTCAAAAACAAAGTCTTACAGCATGGAATATACTGACATCTTCAAACTGTTTTCATTCCAAGGTGGAGCAAAGCTCCAGAGAGCAGAACCCTCCCCAAAGCTAATCCTAAGAACATTGAATTGTTTTGCTCTGATGACATGGCTCACTGAAATAATGTAAAATGACTTAATTTCAGTAACACTGAAACTATGATATATTTAATATAGATAGGTATGTACAAATGATATTAAATATGTGATTACCCCTATATCATGAAACATCAGGATTATGGCTGCAAGAAGTGAAGCAGTGGGCAGAATTAAATGATTTCACCAAACAATTTTTGAACGTGTTTTGACAGGATGAAGTGATTGAACCTGACTTTAGTACTGAAAATAATCTCATTGTTGATATTAAAAAAAAAAAAAACTCCAAAGCACAACTCGGTTTTGATGATGAAGCCACGTTTTCTGATGGAAATTGTTCTGTTAAGAAAAAATTTGTCAGTTCTAATTTCAGCCTTATTCCATTGGCAACACGGAAGTGACCTTTATGACTGTGGGCTCCGTTTTAGTTGTAGAATCTATTTACACATAGGAATGGCTGGATTTGCTGCTGGCTTAGGAGGGAATGTGAATGGGTCGCTTCACCTGCTTGTGCTTTCCTTTCCCAAACCACACCAAGAGAATGACTTCTGTTGCCTATTTCAAGTGCTTGGAGGCTCAACTTGTTGAAATTGCTCTGTGAGAGAGAAATAGTGACAGGTTTTTAAATGATTGCTTCTTTTATCCCAGCTGTAATGGTGTATATTGAGAGAAACCTTTCTAGAGGCGCCTCCCAACAGAAAGCAAACATCAGAGCAATCATTAAACTAGATGAAGTCCTGATAAAATGTGAGAAGGAAGTACTGGAAATACCTTGCTGGCTTCATCATGTTCCTATTGACATGGCTGGGAGTTAGATTGTGTCTCACAGGGTTTGGTAGGTGCTTGGTTCATCTGTTAATGACTGAACTAACCGTTGCTTTCTGTCCTCTGCAGTCCAGCCAACGGAGGCCGCACGTGTGTGGGGCCGAGCTATGAGTTCCAGCTCTGCAACACTCAGGATTGCCCTAAGGACTTCGAGGATTTCAGAGAGGAGCAGTGCAGGCAGTGGGATCCATACTTTGAGTACCAGAACACGAAGCACCACTGGCTGCCCTACGAGCATGCTGATGGTGAGCGGTCCCGCTTCTTGTCCTCAGTGTGGGCAGTGCTGGAATGGGAGCCTGGAGGTGGGGATTTATAGGGCCTTGGTGTGGCCATTGGCATGGCCAAGTTAGGACTTCGGGCACCAAAAACTGCACACAGAATAATTGTTCACT
The DNA here is from genome assembly GCF_002078875.1 of Numida meleagris. Lineage (NCBI taxonomy): Eukaryota > Metazoa > Chordata > Aves > Galliformes > Numididae > Numida > Numida meleagris. The sequence continues at coordinate 13,298,000 of NC_034420.1, forward strand.
GTTTCTCATAACACAAGCCCGAGAACATGAAATAGAATTATCAGGTGGCAGATTTAAAACAAACAAGAGGAAGTACTTTCCCACGCAGCACGTATTAAATGGGAAGTCATTGCCACAAGGGTGTTTCAGATGCCAGAAATTTTAAGAGTGGTTTAGGGAAATCTTTGAAAGGTCTATAATCCATCTAAAGCTGCTAAACACCCAGATCCAGCCATGACCTGGGGATCCCTGAGCTGCAGTTAACCTTGAAGAATAGACTCAGGAAAGTGTTTTGTTTTGTTCTTCCATCTTCCTGCAGACGCTGTTGGGCACTGTTGGAGTAGGGCACTGGTTTGCAGGGGAGCTGGGTGAGAACCAGCACGATCATCCTGGTGTTCCAGCATCTTGGCAGAGATCGCCTCTGAGAACAAAAATGTTAATTTTGCTGCTAACTTTTCTGCTTTAACTGCCAGCAGAAGTGCAGCTAATTGGTTTGGGGCATGAAGACCGTTGCCATCCTATTGCCGTGTTGTGCTGAAACCTTGCTTTTAACAAACAAAAAGGCAGATGGCAACGAGTCCCCTCTTGTTTGACAGGCAGTGCAGACTGCTCACTGTTTTTAGGCTGGGTCAGTTCACATGCAGGACAGGGCTGGCATGGCAGGGAACAGGTGACATGTCCCATGTCCCTGAGCTGTGCTTGGCCCAGCACAGGTCTCAGGGAGGGGAAGGGTCACCTTAGGTGAATCCTTTCACATTCCAGAGAGGAGATACTGTCAGAAGTTAATAGCAAATTGCTTGTCATTAATTTGTCTGACTTTTTTCCTGATCAGTTCTCAGGGTCCCCTCATTCTTCTTACGCCAATCTTGTCTGCCTTTTCAGAGCAGCAGATGCAGCCTCACAGCTCAGTTTCATGAAATAGTTTTGCTGGCACCGGGAGAGGGCAAGGAACACTGTGGCCCAGAGACCTTTGCTTCTGCTCAGACCTTCGCTTTGCCTCTGGAGCTGTCTGCTGCAGAGACTGCTGAAACTAATCAGCTATTTTCTATTAAATTCAATGGCTTCTGGGTCAGAAAACAGCTCACCAATCTGAACACTGATGACTGGCCACTGCTGGGTTTCCATATGTCTGTGTTATGGGGCCTTTTGTGTTTAAAGCTGTGTTTAAAACTGCCTTTTGTACAGGCAAGGCATAGCAGTGACATACTTTGTGCGGATAACACAGCCCTGACTCAGAAGTGGCATAAATCCATGCTCTTGACAAGCAGCTCAGCTAGGCACATGTGGTACATTTTGTCTATGGTGGGGACAGGGAGGAGCGTTTAATCCTAATTAATGACAGCTGCAAATTTACCATTCTCACAGAGCAGTGGGAATAAAGCCCTTGTACAGAGCAGTGGTATCTGCTCAGACCTTTGGGTGTTCTCTTTATATCTCCTGCAATGAATGTATTTTATGCATTTGGTGAGGCATGGTGTGTGTGTGTACACATCTATGCCTTGTGCATAGTGTAATGTTCCTATTACATGCGGATCCATTAGGTCTGATGTTATTGTCTTAGGGCTTTTCTGTTAAGGATCTGCACGAGAAAAGTAAACTACCTCTTTTACTAGTGCAGCCAGTGCATTTTTTGCGTGCCGTATCTGTATTGCTCAGCAGTAGCAAAGGTCTCTGATGTACCAATACCCAGTGGCCATGAAAACACCAAGAGCAATAACAAGAACTTCATTTAAAGAGGGCAGAGGCCATGGAACTGTACAGAGGAAGAATGTAATGGCCCTGTGAAGATTTATTTTAATTGAACTACTGTAATTGTGAGCTCATGGCTGTTCTAAATGGTGGGAAATGTGTCCTAAGGTCTAATCACGTTAAACCATCAGAATCTTTATTTGTTTCATCTAATAGAATGGCCGTCTGCTCTTCACTGCCACAAAAAGCATAGTGTCACACAATCGAGTTCAGCACATAAACTATTAGAGCTGACCAAGCACTATTTTCTTCCGCAGCCAAGGAAAGGTGCCACCTGTACTGCGAATCCAAGGAGACAGGGGATGTTGTGTACATGAAGAGGATGGTCCACGATGGGACCCGCTGCTCCTACAAAGACGCTTACAGCATCTGCGTGCGGGGAGACTGCTTGGTAAGCTTTGATGCCTTGTTTCAGAGCTTAGCACTGGGAGAACAATGAAAATGAGTTTTTCTCACTAAGAATGCGTGTTTAAGTAGATCTAATAACACTTCGGGTATTAAGGAGATTTCATTAGGCTTATTGTCACAACATTGTGTGTGATATTCACAGTTGCCATCACACCGCATGTGACTCAATTCCAACAGCGCCTACCTACACAAGGAATATTTCACGCAGTGTTTCAAGAAGAGCTATTACAATTAGCTTTCAACGAAAGCTTTTCCTGCTCAGGTTTAGTGGGGGCAGAATGCACAACAACACACGAACCTGCCACAGCTCTCAAGGAAAGTGGTGCTAAGGTACGGCTGCTGTGCATTCTCTCTGTATTTGATCAGGCTGTTTTAAAGAAATCAATAGCAGCTCCTCCTAGCTGGGGTCTGCCTCAGGTCATCTTTCAGCAGAGCTCGAGGCTCTGACTCAGCAAAGTCCTGATGGAGGGTCCTGCCCTCCCACCGACGCTTTGATTCTCCTGGAATATAACCTTCTGCTTCAGGATAAGCTGAGGCTGTGCACTTCACAGTGCTGCTTTCCTTTGGTATGAGGACCGCTTTGAGGCACAGTATCAAAATCTAATCACCTGACTGTCAGCTGTGTATGAACTGGAAGTGCAGGTCTTAACATCTGTTTGGATACCGCAGTTTGTACTTTGCTCATACAGAAGTCTGAGTTGTGGTATCTGAGGTGAAGACTCGTTTGAATTGAAGCTTGAATAAGTGAAAGTGACTGTGTTTCTCCTTTGTGCACAGAAAGTTGGGTGTGACAGGGTCATAGGATCCACGAAGCAGGAAGATAAGTGCGGTGTTTGCGGAGGAGATAATTCCCACTGCAAAGTGGTGAAAGGAACGTTTTCAAGAGTACCAAAGAAACAAGGTCAGTTCATTCATTGTTTGTCTTGGGGGATTCAGAATGTTTTCATTTGATTTCTCCTGATACCTAAAGTTTCCTGAAAAATACCAAAGCAATCACAAGTAATTCATGGCACCACTAATTCCAATAAACTCTCCGGACTTCACTTTGAGACATATCTAGAGTTTTGAAATAAGACTGTTGTCCAGTGATTATGTAAGTTTGATATCAGGGCCTGCACATGCATAGAAGAGGTCTTCTGTGGTCCTCACTGGATGGATATAGGCTCTGCTGATGTCACTGGCTGCTCCATCCGAGTGCTGCAGAAATATGTCATTATTGCTCACTGTCACATGCAAGCCTACCCATGTCTGTGGGTGTGTATGGCACTCGAAGCATGTTTTAGTCTGAAGCAAACGGCACATAAGGCATTTTTCTTTTGACCTCAAGCTCTTTGTCCCCGCTGTACTCCATCACCTGGCACAGAAATAGGAGTGGGAGTGATGCTGGATTAGGTTCAGCTTCTGTGGTACACCCTGGTTTTAGAAATGTTTATTTAAAACCTAAGCCAGACTCTTCCTGTTTGATGCATACTAACCAGTTATTATCTTTTTAAATACTACAATAAAGGACACATTAAGATGTTTGAAATTCCTGTTGGGGCAAGACATTTACTTATACAGGAATCGGACGCCACCAGTCATCATCTCGGTAAGTGTGCAACAAGTAGGACAAATTTTCGGTCAGAATATTTTTTCAGCTGTTTATTTTTATCTTGGGAGCCTCACAATATGTTTATGCATTTGTTTACCCGTTATCCTCCCACACCACATACCTCCTTCAAGTATGTTAAATTAGGAAACTTGTTTGGCAATTCGATTTCCCTGTGCTGTGTTCCCTGGAGTCCTAACAAGAACATCCCCGCACGTGTGAAAGCTGCTGATAGAGGAGCTGAATTACTTTATTGGCTGCAGTGCATTATCTTCCAATGTGCTTTCCATCCTGTTGTTACCGAGCTCCATCCAAGAGCGAAGAGTACATTCGTTCTTTTTCAGACCCTGCCCCACAGCTAGCTGTATTGACACAAGGCTGCCCAACCAATCACACAGCTTAGGAGTTAATTGAAATCCTCTCCTTACAGTGCAGTGTAATTGATGAGAAGCAGTGCCTACCGGGCTGTTATTAATTGGAAGTAGATTCGCAGCAAATGGCCTACTAATTGCATTGCAAGTTGGTCGAATTTCTCACCAGTGAATGCTTCCTGTCCTGTCCTGTGGGATGTGAGCCATCGCTCACAGGGCCAGACAAGGTTCTTCCTAGGATCACAGAATAGTTGGGTTGGAAAGGTTCTTAAAGTCCTTCCAGTTCCATCCCTGCCATGGGCAGGGTTGCACCCGACCAGCTCAAGCAGTCCAGGGCTCCATCCAGCCTGGCCTTGAGCACCTCCAGGGAGGGGGCACCCACAACCTCTCTGGACTGTACCTGAGCAGAAGGAATAGAAATTCCAGCCTCTCTCTCTCTTGCAGTGAGGATCACTGTGGCTTAGCCTAGTAGGCTTTTCCCCATGGAGTGGTAATACCACATGTGAAAGAGCTGAGGAGCCATGGGACCCTGAACTGGCCATCACGGTGGCTTGGGTTTGGCCAATGGGATGAGAAGCAGCTGAGAACAGGCAGGCACACTGTGGTGGTGCTGGCCTTGTTTCTGGCTGAGCGAGCTATGAAAAAGACAAAAGAAAAAGAGAACAATTGAAGGAGCTGAGCAAGAAAGCACTGGCAGTTCAGTGAAACACCTGAAAAAGTTTTTCCAAACCTGTGAGAGAACAGAGGGAAATGCGCACTGCTGTGCCTGGCCTTTTCTGCTCCTCCCATTGGGACAAGAGCAGAACAAACCCAGAGATGAGAAGCAAACCTCCACTATTCACATATCTCATGTTGTTTCTAGCAATTAAAAATCGTGAAACGGGAAGATTCATTTTAAGTGAAGACAACTACGTGCCAGATTCTAAAGTATTTATTGACATGGGTGTGGAGTGGGAATATCGGAATGACGATAATAGAGAAACCGTGCAGACCATGGGGCCTCTGCGTAATGGAATAGTTATTCTGGTAAGTCAAATGAAAACCATCTTCCTCAGAACACAATGTCAGGATTACTGAGCCATAATGTGCTATAATATATTTTAGATTCCTCTTGTGAGTTAAAAGAAGACATCTGCTTCACTTATAAGACAATAGAAGATGTATTTTAATTCCTTTCTTCTAATTCACTGCTGTGTACGTGAATTGTTATAACTCAGGGTAACGTATCGAGCAGCCATTTCTCCTGGTTATTTCCTGCAGCTAGCCAAGAAAATGGTCACTGTGTAAAGACTCTCCAGCGTACTTAATGTATCTGTCGTGGGAGCATTAGTTAAAAATAAAATGGTTCATATCAGATAGATTTAAGAACTCCTCCTCCTGTCCATGCTTTGAAAATATATCCTGCAAAGTCCAGTGCAGGATTCTCTTGCTTCCAGGCTCAGATTGTTAAGGCACAGCCAGTTCTGCACTTCCAAAACCCTTGTGACTGTATTCTTTTTTCATTGCAAAATAGCAAATGACTACCATAAGTAGGAACAGGCTGATTCAGAATCTCTCTTAAAGTAACTGTAATGTGTTGGTCTATACCAGCTGAACCCTACAGGAGGAATGAAAATTGTTTTCAAAGGACCCCTATTTTACACTTTATTCATATTGAGTTATGTTCTATTGCATTTGTCTTGGTGCACTGTGATAGCAAAAAACTCTAAATGATTTATACTTCTATCAGGACTAAGTAACAAGCCATACAGAATTCCCAGAATTATCATAAGAATATTTGTGTTTTATCAGAAGTACAAGCAATTTTCTTCACTTCTTTCAGTTATCAGTGCATTTGAATTTGCCTTTTCTTTTAGTGGAACTATTAATCATCGTTTTAGTAGAACATTTCCTTCCTTTATGATGGGATATGGAAAAAATTTAGTATTGTGAAGTCAGTCCAATGCTGGCAAGAAAAATCAGTCTAAATCAACAACAGTCTTTAATATGCAGTTTATAAACTGTGTCACAAGGAGAGAGATACTTTTTCATCAGGGAAAAAAAAAACGTGTTGAGTGCAGCTAAACGGTTTAAATCCCTCTGGGGATGTTTTTAGATCTGAACCATGATGATTGCTATTTCACATCATCTCGCATAGCTTCTGAAATCGGTCTTCAAATCTTTTTTCCCCTACATCTGTTTTGCTTCCTAGGTGATTCCTCACGGTGGTGCCAAGATATCTCTGACTTACAAGTACATGATCCATGAAGATTCCTTGAACGTAGATAACAATAATGTTTTGGAAGAGGTCTCAGTGTCGTATGAATGGGCTCTGAAGAAGTGGTCCCAATGTTCAAGACCTTGTGGAGGAGGTAAAAAAAATAATAATAATAAATAAAAAAATAAAAAAAATCAACCCAAAGCATTCAAAATTGTTTAAGAGAAAACTGAAGTGGCTCCTGGGCAGATCTGGGATGGCTCATTTCTGACTTGTTTTAATTAAACTGGAAGACTTGCCCAAGTGTGCAAGACTTGGGTGAGGGCCTCTGAGGCATGGAGGGGCCAAACATCAAGGTGCGTTGGGGCCAGACCTTTAGTGAGTCTGCCTCTGGGATGTGCACCTCACAATGTGAAGATCCTGCTTTGGGCATCGGATGTAGGCCCTGATGATGTTCACCAGAATGATGGGTGGGCTTCAGCCTCTTAATGTGGCTTGAAACATCACGTGGTGCTTTGCTGCATTATAGCCTTAGCGAGGAACAAAGGAGTTGAACAATTGTTGGAGCTAAGCCTACATGAATTCAAGCGTTTATTCAGTGCGATGGGCAGTTCCTGTGTAAGAGCTGCCAGCCCTAAAAATAAGAGGAGTGTCTTTCTTCAGGCTTCCAGTTCACGAAATACGGCTGCCGGAGGAAGACGGACCACAAGATGGTTCATCGGAGTTACTGCGAGCTGATCCCGAAGCCGAAGCCCATTCGCAGGGTGTGCAACCTCCAGGAGTGCTCGCAGCCCATGTAAGCATTGCGCGGTGCCCAGGGCAGCTGCAGTAGGCGTTGTGCCCCGCTGGCTCTTGTCAGCTGACGGAAGGTGACTGCAGCTTGGTCTCTGTTTTCCAACTTAATGCATGGTCTCTTTAACGTCAGGGCTCTTACGAACCTCTGCACATCATTATAGAGACCCAGGGCTGTGAGGATGGGATGCTGTATTCTGCCAGTAGAAATGCCATTTCTGGGACTGCTGGTTCCTATTACTTCTGAGATAAGCTGGATTAGAAAAGAAGTGCAGTTTTGATCCAGACATTTGTGTTCACACCATCTTGAGGTAATAAAAAATGGATGTAAATTCAGTTTATACTAGTTGATTTTATGCAGTGTGAATTAATCGTGCGAGAACAAATTTATAGAGTGCTACATAAGAAAACCAATGTCATACATCCCACCAAACCCAAATCTTCCTCAAGCTGACAGCATATTTTTGGCCATGTTAACACAGGGAAAAACGTTTGGCCTGGTTGATTTCTCTGGCTGTCCTTGTACAGCATGGCACACTGGTACACCTGGTGTACCTGCAGTTGTTATGAATGTTTTTATTCACAAATGTCATGTGCCTTTTGACTGGCAGCAGGTTATCCTGCTATGGGTAGGATTCATATTCCTCTTGTTGCTACTGCAATGAGGACGGAGTGTGTTGATCTCAGCTTTTACCTCTGGGGACTCAGTCTGGATGCCAGGAAGCACAGCAAATAAGTAGAATGTATCACTCAATATTTCCTAACTTCCTTTCAAAATAGATTTAAAGAGGAGAAAAGTCAAGAAACTATACCCCATAAACTCAGCATGGGTCAGGGTTTAACATTTATTCTTTGGAACTTGAAGTAATGACCTAACGACCGTATCTCAGACTCTCTGGAAAGGACTGTACTCTTCTTTCAGCTGCAAATATAATTGGACCCAGGAACCACGAAGACTCAATGGGATCCTAAATTGTACTTGGATTCCTGAATGCTTCTGTCACCTGTTTCCACAGAATGGCATTGAAGTATTTTGCACACAGGAGAGGCAATTATTTAAGAGATTTTATGAAGCTTTGCAGCACCCAGAACTAATATGCTGTTTTTTCACTGCTAATGGAAAAAAAAATCATCTTTGACTCAGAAATCATCTTAGAATTCATGCTTTGGGCTCCACAGCTGTCTCCTTCCTCCACAGCTTGTGAAATTTCAGTTGGTTACAAAGAGAAAGTTGGATGAAATTGCCACTTCACTTTTTTCCTTAACTTGGGAATTTCATGCATTTTGCTGTGCCTATGGTGTTTTGACTATTTATAAACCTAGGATTTTATGAATTCTTTAGGACAAACTCTTCAAACTCAGGATGTCTCTTCATACTCCATATATTTTTTATGAAGTTTATCCCATGGATCCTGTTTACATTGAGCAATATTTCCGTCCTGTGGGTATATGCATTCTGTAAATATTTACAGGATGCTGTGTATCTTCCTGGATTATAACCAAGCCTTCGGTCTGCTTCCTGAATTTCCTCTAGTCCATGTCTGTCCTTGTTTCTCCTAAGTTCCTTACAATCTGCAGCTGCAATTCTTAAGCCAGTTTTGATGATCAGTGAAGTGTCCATCTATACCGCATTAGGAACCATGGGTGACATTTTCCAGTGTCCAAATTGATTAATGATTGTTGAGTGCCTTCCCCAAAACCAGACATTTTTGACGCTGGGATTCACTCCCGTGGGTCCCTATGGGAAGGCAGCAGTGGGGGTGGCTGGTGCACAGCTCGTGACTTTGCCAGGAGTCAGGGGCTCAGCAGCACCCTTGGGTTGGCTGCTTCTGACAGAACAAATCAGACTAGATTTTTATACACAGTCTTGGAGGGGGCAGCTTGAAATGAAAGTAAATGAAGCAAAGCAAGAGTGATGCTTATCTCAGAGGTAAATGAACAGAGGCTTTGTCTGCACTGTGGTACTTCAGCAGAGCTTTGATTTTACAGATGCTCACAGGGACCATCTGACATAATTGTAGCAGTGACTGAATGCCATGCTGTCACAGTCATAGAGCATCTTACAGTGATAATAGGTAAAACTGTATGCAAGAAAAGGAAAGATGGGGAAAATGATAAGGACTTGTTGTTGGAGAGCACTATATAGCCATGCCCAAACCCCAGCCTTACCTGTGTAACATCAAAACTGGAGAAATATTCTACCAGATGCCCTTAAGGCAAAAAAAAGCTCGTGTCGAGTTGGATCTAATTTCAGCATAAATGTGATATTTTAAAATGGTGACTCAGTCCTACAAAGCTGAAATTTCATAGTGGGTAAATTCAAAGCCCTGGCTCCTTGGGGTTTTTTAATGCTTCCTTACTTTTCCTTTCCAAAAATAGGCAGTGCCATTCTCTGTTAGGAATTAAACACTATTAAATTTGTGTTTGGGAAAATGTATTTTGAGTGACTGAAAGAAAGGCAAAAATACTGTGAGCATAAAGGTCTCATAAGTGTTCAGCAAAACACATTCCATTCAGTTCAGACCAATGGGACTAACGTATTTTCAGACTTAGTAAGGGAGGCCATTTATATGCAGTCTGAGACCATTTAGGCTTCCTTTACATTAAAAAAAAAATGCAAATTTCATCTTGTATGAGTTTTTTCAAGGTATTTTACGGCTAAATCTGCCGTAACATTAAATCAAAGGTGATGGAATTCAATTGGTAAATGAATCTATTACGGTTTCATGGTGAACAGCTTTGACTGTGGTATAAACAAAATTAGAGCAGACAGAGAATTTTGCTTAACCTCCTCTCTTTTCCTTCACCCAGATGGGTTACAGGAGAGTGGGAGCCTTGCAGCAAAAGCTGTGGGAAAACAGGATACCAAGTGCGATCTGTGCGGTGCATCCAACCCCTGCACGACAACACAAATCGGTCTGTTCACACCAAGTACTGCAACAATGACCGTCCGGAGGGCAGGAGGCCTTGCAACCGGGAGCTTTGTCCAGCACAGTGGAGAATAGGACCCTGGTCTCAGGTCAGTCTCTTTCTGGGGGTCTCAAGTAGCTAATTCCTAATGAAGCAAGGGAGGAAATCATGGTGAGTTTCTTCTGTGCTTTCTGTCCAAGTGCTTTGAGTCAATAAACTGATGCCTGTACAGAGGGTCTATGGCTTCCACTGCTGCTAATGCCACGGAAAGTGAGTTAGATGGTGGCATGCCACAAAAATCAGTGACACTCCCTTTTGTGTAGTTACTGAAGGTACTGCACGGGTTCAAATAACCTACCATGTTGACTCAAATCAAGTGCAGTGGTTTAAAATTTAAAAAATAATTTCTAATCCATTGTTTTCAAAGGATGAATTGGGGTCTAACTGGTGCATATCCTTTCAGTGCTCTGTCAGCTGTGGCAATGGCACGCAGGATCGCCCAGTCCTGTGCCGGACCAGAGACAACGCCATTGGCCTTTGCAAAGAAGCTAAACCAGAGAATGTAAGGATTTGCAGACTACCTCCATGTCCAAGTAAGCACTTGACTTTTCTAGCCTTTCTGCCTTCTCAGCTATTTCTGCTGTTTGCAGATGACACCGGTGAGATTTCTTTGCAAGCTCCTGTTATGAAATAATTCATGTTTTTCCCTTATTCCTGATGTGTTCCTTGGGGTAACTTTTGATTCCCAATTAAGGACCAAGCTGCCAGTTGCAATCTGCACAACACAGGTATTAAGTAGACAGCATAACTAGACTAAACCAGATGTATCTTAGGAGATAGTTAATGGTGCTGTGAGAAGTACTGCTGGAAAACTGTCCTTGGGGGCTGCTCTCAGCATTTGTTGTCAGGTATTGGGCACAAGTTGGAGCAAACTGAAAGAACAACCCCCTGCCCAAAACCACACAGCCTGGCCATCATCCTTCGGCTCCTCTGCCACCTGAGCCTGCTCACTTCTCTTAGTTTGTCCACCTGTGACAAGTCAACTTCTTAGTGTTAATATATATTGTGTTGTATCTTTTTTCCCTCTATTCTAGGAAATGTTTCTGATCCTTCAAAGAAAACCTACATGATACAATGGCTGTCGAGACCTGATCCAGACTACCCTATCCAGAAAATATCTTCAAGTAAAAGACCCATTTATAACTCTGCCTTTGCCCTTAAATGCATGCCACATCGAATGTGGACTTTGCCTTTTGCTCTCTTCTTCTCTCTATGCGGAAAATTCCCTTGACTTTGCCAAGTTTAAATCTTGGGCTGAATCTTTTTTTCACACCAGGCACTTGGTGCTCGGTGTCTTTCTTCTCTGGAGCTTGTGTAGCACTGGTGGTGGAGGTCTTGAAGTGTTGGATGTGTGAAGTTGGATCTCCAAGGTATGTTGCAGTCCTCTGAAGGGGAGCTGGGATCAGTTTGCTTGTTGCTTGGTGATGGTGAAAAAAGGCTCTTACTGGTTCATGATGTTCAGTTTGATAGCAAAACTGAGAACTTATTGTGAATGTGATCACATCACAATAATGACACCTTGTAGTGCTAAAGTTCTCCTTTGTCTGAAGACCCTAAATCTCATGACTCTGTAGTTTCAGTTTTCTGACAGGGTAGCCTGTTGAATGAAAGAACTTATCCATTCCATTTTCCTTTGTGGTGCCATTGCTTTACTCACCTTTGCTGCTCCCTTTTTATCCCTGTCCCCAACATTTGTGTTTGTGACCTGTGGATGCCGGTCACCGGTACCAGGCGCTTGGTTTCTGCTGGTACCCGAGTGCTGCTATGATGCTGTCCGCTCTCGCCGGCCTCCTGGTGGTGGTTTGACATGTTTTTCCTCGTGGAAAGCTGCAGACGTTTTCCCATCACACAATTTTTGCCGGTTTTGTTTACTTTCACTTTAGAACAGAAACGAAGCGAAACGGGCACAGTCCGTGTTGAAGGTTGCGTGGTGTTGGTTTGGTTTACGTGGGGGAGGCAGTAGGACGTTCTCATTGACTCTGACATCTCCAGCTGCTCAGCAAGGAGCTGTTTAAGCTATTTATACTCATTACTTCTTTGGTCTTTTTTCACCATGTGCATGTCTGACGTGAGTGGTACGGTTGTGTGTGTGTGTGTGTGCTCTATAGACGTGTCAACTGGCAAACATAACAGTGTGAACTACTACAGAATTACCTCAATTTTTATTGCTTTTTTTGCTTAGAAGAATTTTAGAAAAATGCCTTAATGTTGAAATGTAAATGGCATTAATTTACCAGATCCAGCTTTAAATATAAACAGATGATCTTGAGTTGATCTTCATGTGGAGGGTTTTTACTTGAACGATAACTACCAGAAGGCAGTAAATTTAATCCAAGGTTAATTTGCACAGTGCATATCCATACCTTCATGAAGACAGGACTGTTACCTGATTTACTGAGATTTAAGTGGCATTGTTGCTTCACTGTACGTGTTTGTGTTGAAGATTTGGAATTCACAAGTCATAAAACTGTTTGTGACAGTCAGTAATAATAGTCGAAGCGTATCAACTTTAAATCTGCAGTCGTGGAGCAAATTGCTTCCTCATTGCATTGATCATGCTTGTTACAGAAGTGGCATTTCTGAATCTTTGGATCTTCAACAGTGTAGCACTTCCAACTTGTCATTATCATGTGATCACATACTTAAATTTTGCTGTTAATATGATAATTTCTTGAAACATGTTAAAAACTTACATGACAAGGTGAAAAAGCAAAGACACGTATCTGGCACTGAATACTGTTATGTAAAATAATTTGGTGTTTAACTGTATAAATATATTCATGACTGTTACCTTTAAATAGACAATGTTTAGTGATGTTTCAAGAGATGGATGGCTATAGAGAATGGTGCAATAAGGTATCTGGGCATTGTGCACTATGTCTATATGCACTTTGGTTTATCAGGGATATTTTATTAGTGTTTTGTATGTATTTAACATAATATTAAAGATGTGCCAATTCAGTTTGCTTTTCAATATTTTTTATGAGACTAATGTGTACCAAAGTGACTGTGAAACTGATTTATTTTTTTCTTACTGATGTTTTGGAGATATACTTCCAGTCTGTCATGCATACTGCAAGTAAAAATAAATAAAAGTTCAGCAAACCTGGATATTTTGAGTTTGGATAGTGGATGACAATTTCACTCTAACAGTCACAAGACAAATACTAAGTTTATTTACCTAGCTTATCAGATGTCACTAAACATATTACTTAATGCAGTTTTCATGCATTTTTAAGCTTGACATTGCATATTTTTGACAGAAAAAAGCACTTTTCTAAAGGTGCTTTTAGTGATTCTTACAAAGCCCCTAGCAGATCTGCCTTGTTGAAACGACATTTAAGTGCATACTTGCTGACTTGTGTTTTGCAAGCCACTTGGAGAAGCTTGCATCAAAGTGATGCAACACAAGGCAAAATGTTCCAATGGAACTCAATATGGCACATAAAAAATATGTCAAGCTGTACAGGCACATGCAGTGCTTTGTACAGAGTTATGCCTGCAGACAGTAACTGTTCCAGTTCTTTAAGGCTGGAAACATGTTTGAAAACATGTCAACAGGTTTGAAAAAACAGGGTACTTTGAAAACAAAGTACTATTCTTAGGTTCCTGAGGAAGGTGCAGTTGTTTTCCTATTCAGTTTAGCATTTGAAAACTATGAATCGATGCATTTGAAAACAGGAATAAGAGTGTTCTTTTTCTTGTGGGGCATAAATACAATGCAAGAAAGGTATTTTCAGCCTTGTCAATCAGTAGTAGAATTTTAAAGCAGCAGCAATAATTAGCTTATTTTAGACTGATATGTTTGCCAATTAAACACCTATAATGCCCTATTTTGTTAAGTGAGGATGAGTGAAGAGGCGGCGCCTACGCTTTCGGGGTTCACTTGGTATCTCTGCATCTGCTCTGGTTCCCTACTTTGCTGTAAGGTTGCTGGCAGGGTAAGTCAGTACTCCTAGCAGGATGGTAGAATGCTGCTTCCAGAAATGTGCTGAGCAACCGCATGCGCTCTGAATAAAGGCAAGTAATTGCAGTTACTCATCTTTTACCGTAAGAGTTGGTAGAGATGCAGTAAGAGCAGGGAGAGAGGCAGAAGTGATTTCATCTGTCTCAGCACTGTGGTCACAGAGAACATACTTGGTTACTGATTATGCCAAGTGTTGGTCTGGCTGGATTTCTCCTCTGCGCTGTCCTCTCCTACGAGCCCTCTGGTTCCTCTTCCTTTCTGCCTGGGCTGCGTGTGGGGATTTTCCTTCCCTGCAGTTCCCAGTAAGTCCTGGTTCCATCACCTCACCCTTGGGGTGCAGGAGATAGAGAGCTTCTCTCTAGGACAGAGCACAGGGAGCTTTCTTGCCATGGAGCCTGCTCACCCTTCCCATCCATCCTCTGCCAATATCCTCTGAGCAGCAATCACATGGGCTTGAGCCATCTCTGAGTAGACTTTCACTGGGGGCCTTATAGACAGTAAGATAATATGATCTCTTTCCCTTTGACTCCTTAGCCTACAGCATGCCACCCGTAGTTCAGCAGGAGCAGGATCTGGGTGAAACCTGTGTTGTAACGCAGCTGTCATAGCAGCTGCTGACAGCTTAGGACCTGTCGATTATCATTCTTTCCCTTTTATGATGTTTTATTTTTCATGCAGAGACACAAAAATCAGAGCTATTTACCAAGTCTCCCAGTTGCCAATGGGCTGGCTTGGCTCCATCCCACTGGGGTTTGTTGGCAGCTCCTTTCTAGGAAGAGGAGCAAAACCTTATGCTAAATGCACCACTTCTTTTTCAAGCATGGGACATGCTCAGGCAATGCTGCCATCGGTCTTCAGGGTAGCACTTGCGGAACACAAAGCCAAAGATTAGCACTCGGGTCTGTTGTGGATGGGATCAGTCCACAGAGTTCAAATCAAGTTTTGCTTCCCTGCAAGCGAGTTGATCTTTAGGTTTAGCATAAAGTCTGCTCTTGCTGATAGAAGGCTCATTTGCCAGTTTCCCACCCCACGTTAAATACCAAACCCTCAGCCCACTGCCAAAGCTTCAGCTGCGTTTCTTTTACCAGTTAATGTGAAAATGCTTTTTATTTATCTCTTCCCTTTTTCTCTTTCAGAAGATCATTGTCAAGGAGACAAGTCAATGTTCTGCCGCATGGAAGTTCTCTCTCGGTACTGTTCAATTCCCGGTTACAATAAGCTCTGTTGCAAGTCCTGTAATATGTACAACAACATAACAGAAGAAGGCAACGCAACCGATTCTAACGTAAATAAGAATAATGTCATTGAGGAGGAGCTCCTGACAACCCTCAGCCCTCTCATGGGAGTTTCCACCACACAACCTGCCACCAGCAGCCCTCCTCCTGTTTCCAAACCCCACGTGCCTCCTTCCAATGCCACCGACGAGCACCCCGAAATTAACGCGGTGGACGTGCCCTATAAAATCGATGGGCTGGATGACGAAGTGCCGCAGCACAACATCATCACGCAGAGGAGGATACCTTATGAAAGGACGAGGAATCAAAGGATCCAGGAGCTGATTGCTGAGAAAAGGAAAAAAGAGACTCTCAGAAAAATAAACTAAGATGGGAATATGGCGCAAGCAACATTTTTCTCTTATAGAGATGTTACCGACATCGTAGTATTGCCCATGTTGTAGAGACTAAAAATGGGGAAAAACCGAAGTGGTGCTATGGCAGAGATGCCAAAGTCTAAAGCCTACTATAAATGGAAATGACAGATTGTGTTGTAAGTGCTAATCTGAACACTTTGATGGCTAGGTTTTCAGGGTACAGTAGAGTATTAGTGCAATATCGTGACAACATTTCACTGAATCCAAACAAACCTTAATTCCTAGGCCAGGTTAGCAGGTTTTTTGTTTATGGGCTCCTTTAAGTCTTCTGTGGCTGCGTAAAACTTCTTGGAAGCAGTAACGCGAGTTACGTTTACGATGGAGGAAAATGGTCCCGAGACATTAAGAACCCCTTTAATCCTGACAAGCAGGTGGTCAGCAATCCTGTGATGCTTCTGTGCATTGTGTAGAGCCAGGTGCTAACCCAGCCCTGGTTCAGGGAGCTGCATAAGGATGAGCCAGACCACGCGTAGCTGCCTTCAGCTCAGCTGGCACATGCTTATGTAGCTTTCCTAACCAGGACTGTGTAAGAAAATATATCGAAAATTCTGTAGCCATATATTTATGTGTAAATTAAAAACTGACAACCAGTAGCTTACGTATTTCTGTAAACATTTCAAAGGATTCTTCTAAAAGTTTGAATGCATGCAAGGCGTTTCGTGTTAGGGCAGGTCTGGCCAACTTGGACTGGTGACAGCCCAGTCTTTGTGTTTACAGGTATCCATTCATATCACG
Organism: Numida meleagris; assembly: GCF_002078875.1. Taxonomy (NCBI): domain Eukaryota; kingdom Metazoa; phylum Chordata; class Aves; order Galliformes; family Numididae; genus Numida; species Numida meleagris. The sequence goes on from NC_034420.1 coordinate 13,314,407, forward strand.
CAGCAGCCTCAGTGATCTTTGTTGGTTGGTGCTTTTTTTTGTTACCTGACTTTTTTCTACCCACATGCTGTTTAAGTTAAAGATGACTGGATTCTTGTTGCCTTTTCTTTGGTGCTTTACTGGGAAAACACGTTGTTGGTTTTTTTTTTTTTTTTGCTCTCCCATAGGACAAGGTTATTTTTGAGGAAATCATTTTTTTTTAAATTCTCTTCCTTTCCTTAGGACAGCTTGATTGGCACAGAAGTGAACAGTTGTTCCCTGTGCCCTACATCTACATGCACATGCATGCAGCACCAGGTCTGCTGGAAACGCCGAGGTGTGGAACCTGACAACCCTTTGAGTACTTCTTTTCCCCTCAGGGTCAGCACAGTTTTCATCAGTCATTTCAGATTCCTGCTTGGAGATCAGGAGACAAACTCAGATCAGTTGTTTGGTTTGGGGATCGCGCTGGGTGGGAGGTGATGGGGAGGTCGGTGCGAGCCAGCCTTCAGCATCTAACGTCAGAATTATTTCTGCCATCCCGACAGAGCAGCAAGGAAGGGAATCAGGCACTGAAGGCTCCGTGCAGTCTGTGGAGGGCAGAAGTAGGTGCGGGTTTTAGCAGGTCTCTGCTTTTACGTGGACTATGGAAGTAGGTGAGGAAATGGTCCGTTCTCCCCAGGCCAGGACTCTCCCAGTAACGGCAGCGTGCACTGCTGCCCTTCCCTCTGCAGGGGGCAGCTCAGCTTTGCTTATGTCTCCTGGCTTGGACTCTTCCCTTCGTTCCCTCTTTGCTGGTCAGCCTCCTGCAGAGCCCCAGCTTCCCTCAGATCCTCCTTTTACCACTCTGCTCTGGTTCACACTGCCCCGTCAGGGAACAAGACCTCATCCTCCAGCTATCACACCGGCTGCAGCTGCTCGAGGTTTGAAGCAAAGGCAGCTCTATGCCTGCACGCAGCCACGTGGGCATCGGACACGCCAGATTTCCAGTAGTCTGTAAGTTCTGCTGCTGCCGAAGAGCTTCAGAAGCATTGCAAACATTGCTACCTGCCTGCAGCCCTTCTGCATCCAACCACCGTGGCCGAATGCGCTGAAAAAGGGTCAAGAAAAAGCAGTTTTTGCAGCGCTTGGTTGTCATCAGGAGCCTTGGAAGGCCAAGAGGCTGGTATAGGAAAAGAGCCTGGCAGAGGTATGGCCTGAAGCAGAGAAGGGAAGTTTTCAGCAGGTGTGACATTGAGTCCCTTCGTATGAGGACTGTGGTGAGGAGAGCTGAGGTGGTGCAGGGGTGGGAGCTGCACTGAAGGACACAGCGGCCAGGAAGCCCTGCAGGGCTGATACGACCCTTCCACTGTGTGCCCCAGGAGGAGCACGCTGTCAGTGGCTGTAGTGAGTATTTCTCGCATTTCCTACTTCCTTTACACAGATGCAGTTAAACCTATCTCTTCCCCTTTGCATTGTTATCCTGCTTTTAGGTCCATGGAAAATTAAAAAACAAAACAAAACAAACAAAAAAAAACAGAACAGCAGCAAACCCAGGCTTTGTCATAGCCTAAAACCACATCCAAGCATATGATAAACTTTGGAAAGAGCCCCACCAAACACAAGGATGGAGAAGGATTGGGGCTTGGACTTACGTAGGAGGGAGGTAGGAGTTTGCTCCCTGACTGGTGCCTGTTTTCCTCTCTGCGACTTTGTGGAGAGCCATATTACCAGCCTACAGAAGCCTGAGGGAACGCATCTCATAGCTTTTGGTCTTCCTTAGCATCAGGAATAGGCATAGGCAGCCAGGTAGTGCAAATGGGGAAGCACCCAGAGCTCAGATGCTGCCTTACAAATGGCCTCCTCCCTCCAAAGGACTTTCCAGTTGCATCCCAGTAGCAAATGGGGCAGGAATTTACTTGGTGCAATTCAGGTGGCCTTTCTGCAAAGGCAGTGAGGACTTGGAAAGCTGATTCAAATTCAGGAAATTGACTGCTTTGTCTTTTCTGTTCTCAACCAAACAGACCAAAGGCAATTTTCCAGATAAGGTGGAAACTTCAGCTGTGTTTTGGATGGGGAGCAGCCTCCCAGACAGCTGGTGAAGTGCTGTGCTCCACCTGGTGCTCGCTGGGGACTTAATACAGTGCCTGGTGCCACCTGCATTCATGAAGGGCTCACTCCTCCTTCAGTCTCACCTTTTTATTTCTTGCTATGTTAAATTCTGTTGAATAATTTTCTAGCTGTTATTTGGGAAATGCTGAAGTGACATTTGTAGGAGCAGCTTCAGTCTAGATTGCCCAGACACAGACTGGCCCATCTCCTCCTGGAGCAGGAGCCCCAGCTGCCTCCTCTTTACATTTTAGTTGTACAAGGAAAAAAAATGTCCGTGCTGGGAAAGATGCCCTCTTCTCAAGCTGACACACACACATTTCAGAAGATGCTTTTCAGCAGTTCCCTATGATGATAGTTTCCTAAGAACCTGTACCACACTTGTACTGGAAAGCAGAGCTCAGAGCTCTTTTGAGATAGAAAAAGCAGCACATGGCAGTAGGTTGGGTAAGCTGATATTTGTTCCTTGTCAAGCAGTGGAAATTTTGGTCATTTATTGGTTGGTTGAACTTTGACAGCTCTATCCTCTTTTCTACAATGCTGTGATTGGGAAAGAGCATCATCAGCATATGTCACCTTTCACCATTCTGCTGTTGCCTGAGTACAGCACTTTGATGCATAATGAGAAGATTAGGATTTTAATGTAACACGTTCCCCAGAAACTCAAGAGATCAAATGTAGAAGTAAACTGATTTATATTCCTGTAGAGACTGTCTCAGAGCTCTGTGAGCTAAAGCAAACATACTCCCATTAAGCAGCGCATTTTCTGGTATCCATTTGCCTAACCATGCAGTACACAGCTCTCCAAGTTACCATTTCTCTCCTTGTCTAAGCTAAAAATCCAAGTGTCACCTCCTCACCATAAAAAAAAAAATCTCAACCCAATTCTGGTTTCTTTGGTTCCAATCTACTGCCATTTTTTTCCACCAACATTCCTTTAAAAACTTCTGTGATCTATTATGAATGCATCACTTTATATTTGTGTATCCATTCAGTATTTAGAATCTCACAACATCTCCATAGAATGCTTTCAGATATTTTGAGAATTTTATGAATGGTGCTTTACCGGTACTCAAAGGGTTTTATGTTTTATTTTAGTACGTAACACATTTAATGTCGTATTTACTCACCTTCAATGCAGTATTAGCTATGTTCATCTGAGTATCTATATGCAACTTCCATTCACTTACATATACCTTAACAGAAAATTGCAATAAATAGCCATTTTTTTGTATATTAAAAATGTATATACAAATTAGAATCTCTAATTTTATAATTTATTAAATTCAAATGTCTGTGTTCTTTTGCAAAGCGTTTGACTTTTCCCTGTGCTTTTTGTTGTTGAAGTTACGTTGTGCAGAGATGCTGGGGGAGGAGGAACCAGCATCTTCAGACCCAAGAGCAGTTCAATTTCTAAAGCTTTATCTTAATGAACATTATGAAGCCCGAAGCTGCATGGAAATTGATCAAACTTACTTACACCTGCTTGAGGTTCTCATCTTTTGCATTCTGCTGAAATCCATTCTGGTCTGTGTATCATCTGAACCGCACAGTAACTTGGGCTTCCATTTGGGACTGATGAGCCAATTTTGCTTTGCAAGTCCTACTGATAAAGTAATTGCTCCTTGCCATGAATTCTTTTGCACGCATCGTCCTGCCCTATCCTGCATGCTCATAGCCGGGTTCCTTTTTAAGCATCATTGAATCTCTTCCATCTAATTGAACTTTGTTGCTCAAGGATTTGAAAGATCTCTGCTTGCCTTGATGATCCTGTTAGCACCACGCAGTGCACTGAAGCCCAACATCTATAATCAGGTAACGAACCACCTCAGACTTCCAGTGTGGAAAAGGCATTTAGTTATTTAAATGTCCGGGTAAAAGAGCGGACCAGACAAAACATGGATTTCATTTCATGTGACAATTCATATAGCATCTAATTTACAGCTGTGGCAAGAGTTATATTTAATTGGGTTTTGGTTTGGATGCAGGAACATTCCTCACAGATGCCTGTTAGTTTGGAAAAAGTGTGTAAAAAGGAGCTTTCGCTAGTATAAAGTAGACTTCAATTATTTTGATATCAACCCCAAGGTTGGAGACCCATGGCCCAAACACAGGAGGCACCCAGTGGGTTCCCAGCACGTCCAACACACCGTCCTCCCTGTCATCCTCTCTGTGTCACCAGTGCCCAAACCTGAAGCCTCATCTTCTTCTCTTGCCCTGTGCCAACTTCCTCTGTGCCAGTTCAGAGACATGAGCAGCACCTGGAGCCCAAACAAGAGCCCAGTGACACCAGCACAGGGCTGGCAGCATTTCCCAGCAGCAGGTTTCAGAGCCACAGAGCCACATATAGGGAAATTTCCTTTCCCTAAATGCTGTCCTAAAAGAGAGATGCTGATGGGGATGTTCTCTGCCTTGTTTGCATGGACAATGTCCTTACAGGGTCCTACTCCCACAGCATCCACAAATAGCAGTGCATTGCCTGTTTCTGAGCACAAAGCTGTGTCTGCCTCCACAAATCTGCACGAAGGCAAACCCAGCACATGTGATAGGTACACCCAAAGTAAGCTGTAAGCTCTGTGTCCTGACCATGCACTGCACTGCACAACAAGGTCTCAGCATCTCTGCAAACTTTGCCTTCTGTGTCTGATGATGTGCAGAGGAGACACCTCACAGCCCGTGCAGGAACCACCACCCTGGTCCGGTAGCTTTGGGAGAAAGAACTGACACCTCACGAGGACTGCTATACACGTCTAAAACTTAAAATGAGGTATGGAAAAACACAAGCATACAAAGGTGCAAGGTCACGTTATGCAGAACTGGAATGCTATAAATAAAACAATATTTATATCTTATCAAATAAATATGCTGTGCTGGATTTCCAGGGGAAGTGGGAATTCGCACACTCTAAGCAAAAGCATCAGAGCACATTAAAGAGGTCGGGCACTGCACCCCGGTGTGTGCAGTGGCACTGAGCTCCGTGCTGGGCAGGTGAACCACAGCCAGGCACCTGGTCAAAGTGCTCTGAAATCCCAGCAAGTTGAGCACCTGCACGGCTCTGACCCATTTCAAGGCCTTCCAAAAGCAGCATGCCCACGTTTCCAAGCAGACGGAGAACTCAGCCTTGCACTAACTGGTGAGGGGCTGCAACGCTCCATCTGTACGGCAGCCAGTTCCTTGCTTGCAAAAGAGAAAGAAATACCTGGTAATTTCCAGACTATCTCTGTGCATCAGTTATGGTGTTTGCACAAGCAGCCGCTGCTGGGTCCTGTGTGAGCTGCAGCCAAGGCAACAACAGCGGGCGCGACATCTCTAACCCAGCTCCATCGAGTTAATACGAAAACAGCCCATTAATGTTTCATGGGACAATCTTTGCTGCGTACCATAGCAACTGCTCGCTGCAGCACACGGGAGGTGAAGGGGCTGGGGAATATAATTAGAGAGCACCAATCATCGGGAAGCTGGCACAAATCAGGTCGAACTCCTTTCCTTTCTTGAAATTTTAATGACAGAGTTGCAAGAAAGCAGCAGCTTTCCGTGCCACAGCTTCTGAGTGCTGAGGACTGCTCCTTTCCCCTCACTCTGACACAATTTTAGCAGAGGAGCAGTGTGGCAGCACTACCAGCCATGCCCGAGCCTCCTGCCCCAGGTTTGCCTGCAGCCCATTCCCGCAGCCAGCCCAGCTGCCTGGCACCCACGTGGCCACATCACTTGGCCGCCCTGGCCTGCAGGGGCCTCTCCTCTCTTTCCTTTTCTTCCTTCTTTCATTACTTCGGAAAACACAGAGTGATGTTTTCCCTCCGCTCAAACAGAAGATCCCTGCCACAGTCCATGGAAAACTTATTATCAGAGAGCATGGGAAGCACACAGCCTGCCCGGTGCAGCTCAGCCACACAGCGCTGGTGGCTCCCGAGCTGCCCTATGGCACCCTGAGTATTTCCCTAAGGTGAGAAGTGATGCTTGATCCATTCAGGGCTTCCTATGATTAATTGCTGTGTTTACCAAAACACAACAAAGTTCAAAACTGCCCAAAGGAGAGCTGCTTGTTACCTCTGCATAGCTCGTACTGCTGAACTGGTTTAAGGCAGCTTTCCCCCAGACTGGGAGCATCTGAAAAAAAAGCTAACAAGCAGAAAACCAGAGAAGCAGCACGGCCACAACATCATCCAGACCTCAGACACAACCGAGCCTTGCAGAACTAATACCTCATGTTTCCCTTGGCAGCTTGCTGTTCTTCCCATTTGTTTCTCGTGCACCCAGGAGCACCAATGCCCTGAGCTCACCCAGGGAGGAGCAGGAGGGGGGGGGGGGGGTTCATCAGAGCAGCACCTGGCAGCACTGGAGAAAACCCTGGGCAGTTCTGAAAGGAAACAAACGAGCATTCAAATAAATGCAATTTTCTTACCTTAACCCCAGAGAGCTGTAGAAACTTACTTCAAGAGATGGAAGAGATTGTTATTGCAGAGCTGCATTTTCAGCCTGGTATCACAGGGAAACACCCCTCACCACACAGTGAGAACCCCAATTTCTTCCTCTTGGGAGGCTTGGAAAAACCTGAAGAGAAGAAGAAAGTGAGTGTGAGTTGTTGCCAGAGAACAACCCAGCTGGGCACTGCTGTTGGCAATTGGCGCAGGAAGGCTGAGGGTCATTGCCTTCAGCTGTGTGGCATCAGAAATGCAGGCAAACAGCTGAAGCTCACACAACTTTGATAGTTAAACAGTAAGTAATGGCCAGCTGCAGAAAGCAGCTAACCTCTGCTTGGAAGCACAGCCTGGAGGGATGCGAGAGGCTTTAGAGCAGCTGATTTCTTTGCACAGGAGAGAATGGAGGAATCTGACTGATGGGCACAGACTTGGGTGACTAAACCGGAGCAGCTTCCTGAGAACATTAGTACTAAAACTAAAGCAGTGATTTCCAGTCCAGGATTTCTGCCTTTCTCCCCACCCCTCCCAGCAGCTCAGGACCGGTGAGGGAGCAGCACGGTCAGGGAGCGCAGGGACACTGCAGTGCGGCTCACTCGTGGCAGTTACTGAAGACAGCATAAAGAAATAAAAGCAGAGGGAGGATTCTGCTGCAAAATCACAGTTCAGCGCCCCACCCAGTGCACAGGAGGAGATGCTGGAGTTACACAAGAAGCGCATGGAGGCAGAAAACAAAGACAAGCCCTCACTGCGGAGCCCACTGGCCCTGCAGGTCGGGGTTGCCAGCCCTCCTCACAAAGCAATTTTCTGCAGCGCGTTTGCGTCTCTGCCATGCAGCGGCACCGTGCAGCGATGCAGCACAGAGCTGAGCCGTGTGCGCTCCTTTCTCCCGGCTGCTTTGCTGCTCGGCTGCGTGCATCACACCAGGGCTCAGCGGGGAAGGGCTCTGGCAGGCTATATTTAGCAGCAACAACAAAACAGGCAGCCGGATCAGCTGACTGGGAGCAGCGAGCACGGGTTAGTTGTAGGCAGCACGTATCCTGCGCAGAAAGCAGGGCGAGAGAGAGCAGGGCACGGAGCTGGGAGGTGCCCCACCACCCCACAGGGGCTGCGGCTCAGGTAAGGGCAGGGCTCCAGGTCACGGAGCGTTGTGCCCAGCGCGGCCGGGAGAGATGCAGGTGGGGAAGGAGCGGGGAGCAGCTGGGAGGGGGTGCTGGGGGCCGCGGGTGGGGGCAGGTGGTGATGGGCAATGGCAGGTGACAGCAGGTGCTGACAGGTGACAGTGGGTGATGGCAGGTGATGATGGGGAGGTGACCTCTGCACAGTGTGGCAGCAGTGGGGATGGCATCTGGAACCCATCCATCCCATCAGAAGCATTCAACCATCCATAGGTCACTGTTTGCTCCAGGAGGAAGGAGGCGGTGGTGGGGCTCTGTTAACGAGTTGTGTGGGGCTGAGCTAATGATGTGCCCCTGGGCCACCCTGTGCTGCAGGCCTTGGTGCTGGGGTGGGAAGGGGGACAAGCCTTCCTCTTGGTGCTTAGAGACATGAGAGGAAAGGAGCACTGTGTAGAATAAAGAAAGGATAATAAACAGGCCCCGAGATTTAAAAGCAGCATCCCCTGCTCTGAGTTTGGCAAATCTCACCTTGGCTGGCATTGCCAGGAGCACGTGAAGGGGAAGCTGGGAGCAGCCAGCAGCAGCGCGGGTAGGGCTGGGCACCTGAGTGCTCCCTGTGCATACATGGGAGCTGCAGCCCTGTGGAGCTTCAGCAAAAGCAGGCAGTGACAAGTGAGGCATTCAAACAGCGAGCAGAGCACTTTCGTGTTCAATCACACAGGCAGGCTGGATGGTGTTGACAGATTATTCACATACGAATTCCACTGGGGATTGTGGGGTGGGTGGGGGGGAGGGTAGAGTTTAAAAAAATAAAATAGAATCCAGGTGATGTGGTCATTTCTGCCAGAATGTGAGCTGAACAAAGCACAGGAAAGAGTATTTTGATATAAATGTAATAACTTTTATAGCAAGCATCCACTGCAAGGTGAAATGTTGGCAAAAAAGGGGTTTACCTAACCAGTGGGGGTAGTCTGATGGAAAGGCAGCCTAAAAAGGGTATGAGGGATTGCTAAATACATAAAAAGGACATGAATCTATATAAGCTATCAGGTAAAGCTCTAGCAACTCATAACTAAATTTATGAAGCACTGGTAGAGACAAAACTGAACCTTTGTTCGTTACCACCTGCGCCGTGCTTGTAAAGGAGACCAGCAGCAATGCTGTGCCTCCCACATGGTGCTCCCCACTGGAGCTCCACACCTCTGAGATCAGCTCTTGCAGGAGCAGACCAAGTATGAACCAGAGCCCTGTGACAGCGAGCAGGCCAGCAGGGGATTGAACAGGGAGAGGAGATGTCCCTTGGGGTTACAGGCTGGATGCGAGATGAGCTGGCGCTCAAGCAGAGCACCGCTGTAGCCGGTAACTGCATTAGTTCAAAAAGGAACACAGATGCTTATCCCCACCAATGTCTTTAATGAACCTTTGATTTTCTACTGCATTTAACAATATGGCTTACTTTGTACCTATGGGCTCTTCTGGAAATCACAGATATAAAAATCCTGCCAACATTATAGAGTGATGCTTCTGCAAACACCACTCTTGGCCATAAGAAAATATTGAGTGGATCCAGTAGCACGGATTTCACAGCAACAACCCCAGGATTTCCTTACCACAGCTGTGTTTCCCATGCTGATCATACCTTGTCTGTTCTTTGCAGCCATGGCTCCCCGGATACGATTGAGTGTTTCAAAGCCTCTCCCAACCATCTGTGAAACCCACGAGGAGGCAATGGAAGACCTAACCAGCAACCCAAAGCACACTGCAAACACTTCGACCAACCCAGATTCGTACTCCAGTGATGATTACATTCAATCCATCTGCCACCTCGCCAGACCCACCTTCCCAGGCATTCCTGAAAGCAGCCACCGGGCTCAGGACAGAAGGATCCTGCAGACCCTTGAAGCCATGTCATGGTCCCCATCCCAGCAAGAAATGTCAGTGTGTAAATTGACCAATTTCATCTCAAATGTGATGCCACTGGGAAAAGCCACGTCTGCTCCTGATAATGCAGAAGCCGACTTCTGGTCCAGAGAGGACCCCCTGGCACAGATCTACACACGCACAGGAAATCTCTGCTCCTCCAAGGGTTTGTGGAGCAGAAGCTCCAGCACTGGTTCCTTGCAGTGCACCTCCTCCAGTCACCTGGGTGCCCTTCGGCCCCCGGCCATGAAAGAAGAAGCCGCAGGGAAACCACATTTCCCACGGGTGTTCAGTTTTCCAAGGTTTCCCTCTCCAAGGCCACTGCAGAAAGAAACACTGTGCTCAGAGCTGAGGTGTCTCAGAAAGGATGAGGGAGCTGTTGCAGGGAGCAATCACAGTCAGAAAGAAGATGGTCCCGTGTTTATTAACACTGAAGAGCTATTGCCATGCTCAGCCAGAAGGAAGCTACTAGGAAATCGGGTTTTGCGCTGCTCTGAAAGGAGACAGGGTTTGTTTGATGCAGCAGGTGCCGATGAAAAAGAAGGGAGAGAAACTTCTCACTGTGACAAAAATACAGTGGGTGATGTTCCCAGTAAACAGAGATACTCAGAGTGCTTCCAGGCAGCTAAAAAAGCTGTGATCCATAACTGGATTTCAGAGCACAGATGCATGTGGAAAGAAGCAAAGATAAAGGCTTGTTTGCTCCCAGCCATTGCTGAAGTGTGAAAAAGCATCTGTTACAAATAACGTTGTTTGCCCGAAATAACCACCCCGTGCTCTAGAAGCTCTCCCTGGAGTCCTTATGTGGAAAACATGGCTTGAATGTGCATGCAAGTCAGGAAACCTTTTGTGATCCACCATACCTCTCATCAGTGGGCAAATGGACGACTTGGAGTCCAGTCCTCTGAGGAAGCAGCAATTAATTCTCATTTCAGAAAGGCAACGGTTCATAAAGCATCACCCCACTCCTACTGCCTAGAACTGCCCTGAGCATGGAGAAAATTGAAGACCATCTGTTTTGAAGAAGTAATCTGCAGGAACAAGAAAACCCCACACACCTACTGCTGTTTCACAGCAAATGCCAAGCAGGCAGATGTTTTGCACGCTTGGGTACAGTAATTCTGAAAGGAACATTCTGAATGGTGCTTGGACAGTACTAAACATGCCCTCACTGACATATGCATTCACTGAGACACACGGCACAGACCACTGCATCAACACCAGAATACCACTGGGTCGGTCACCTGTTAGGGCTTTCGTGTAAAGGAACATTTTTAATAGTTGTAAGAAGTCTGTGATGAGGATTTGTTAGAGGACAACATGGCAAATGCTGAAACCGCTCAGGGTGGGATTTTTCCTCTTTCTTAGCATTGCAAAAATTTGACTTTCACTTCACAATCTAACCTTGCTGGGGATGAGTGGAGAGCTCTGGGTGAGCATTGCTGGTGCTGGTCTGGTGCTGCTGCCCTGGCCCGGCAAGAAATTGGGGTCTGCACTGCTGTCTGTGCAGAGCAGGCTGTGTGCTGGGTGGGAGCTGAGTAACCTCTGTGCACATGTGAATTGTGTCTGTGTTTCCCTTCATGTGTGTGCTTCTCTAGCTTCGCTCACCTGGCCACGCTAACCACGCTGACTTTTCCTTGCCTGGTGCTGTGAGACCAAAACGTGAAGAAATAAAAACCATCATAAGAAGTCCCCAGGACAACCCCTTTGCTGCTGATGCTGCACAGGATGTCTGCAGGAGGAGCAGTGCTGCTGTGGGATCCCAGCACAGCGAGTATATGGCCAGGTCATCCCCTAACCACCACAGTGAGACTTACTTGTCTCCTGAAACCTTCACTCATTCTGACAGTCCCAGGACCACAGCACCTAGCGTTCTGCAAGAGGAGCAGGTGAGAAAACTGCAAAGTAACGCTAGCGCAATTATTGCTGCTACTGCCACAAATCAATCCTTTGGCAGGGAGCAGAGCACAGGGACCGGGCTGTTTGCTCAACTGCAGCCAGGACGGGAAATATCACCGCAAAGCTGCAATTATAGAAGTGCTCGCAAGCGATTTCTGAAACACCCTTGAGTAGATTAAATCAGATGGCAACTTCTGCTCGGAACTAACACGAGTGTAAATATGCTCAAGGATCAAAAGGTGAGCGAATCTGAACTGCTCGTTCTCACATCTCTTACCTCAAATATTTTTTGTTCCTTTCAAAACTCATTAACGCTCCAGATCTGAACTGCTTCTCATCTTCATTTTCGAACTAACCACACAGCAAGAACAAAGGCAAAGGTGGCTGCAGCTTTTTTTAGGCCCGAGCCGAGCAAGGCCTGCAGCAGCTCTGCCTCTCCCTCCTCTGCCCTTCCCTCTTGGGTTTGTACTGGGACAGAGGTGACACTGACCCTTGCTGCTATACAGGCGTTTTGGTTTCTGTCCACATTTAAGACACTAATGCCTAGCAAGTCTTGTGCCAACTGCATGTATCACCGCGTTTGACCAAGAAAGCAAATAAAACCCTTACACCAAGCAGCTGTCTCCATTCTTGCAGGCCCACGAGCGACCCTTCAGGTGTGGGGCAGGCCATGACCCATGGCTCAGGGCTCACCACACAAACACCCGCTCGCTGCATGGCACAGCAGGCCCCAAGCACACAAGCAATGCCTTGGAACACCATTCTGCCTGCTTGGAGTCAGGCCCAGGCCTTTGGCCTGCATCAAAATGGTCACACTGCGCATTCTCAGAGCACCCCCCAGACAAGGCCTGCGGTGATGACATCTGCCCTCACAGCCAGGCCACAGCACAGCACCATGCAGCCGCTTCAGAGTGCCCTCAGCACGGAGATTCCTCCTCGGCTGCCGCGCATTCCTGTGAATGTCCCACATCCTCAAACTTTCCCAGCAGAGCTTCCTAGAAACCTAAAACCCTTGGGGGGAGGAAGCTTTGAAGCGCAGCAGAGAGGAACAGACAAGTTCAGGTGATGGACGGGGCAAGGTAACAAGGGGAGAGGAGGAGACAGAGTAGTGGAGATGGGCGAGGAGGGCTTGGGAGCCCTGGGGAGGTGGGAGGTGTGGTGAAGGTGCTCCAGACACCTTGATGGAGGCACTGAGACATGGGGCGAAAGCCATGCTGCTTCTGTAGCTGATCTCATCACCTCCTGAAAGATCTCATTTGTTGGGTTAATCAGAACTGCCTAAGGGATTCCGATTAATTTGAGCAGGGAGTTGGCATCCAAATCCCACCAGTAGCTTTCAGTCTCAGCCTTCACAACCTGTTCACAATCTGCAGGCTAACATACAATTTCATTCATGTGGTCATGCAGACTTTTACTGCTGTAAGCAATGAATGCATTTGGACACAGAAAACCATGACCAAAATTAGAAAACTAGAGACAGAGAGGGAGAAACAAAACTGTCCCCTTCTTTTCTCATCAGTGCCACAACCAGCCCTAAGTGAGTTCAACAGAATTAGCCCAGAGAACAGCAGCAGCAGAAAGGGAGGGCTTTAAAGGACAACAGTTCCCATCAGCTCAAACCAAGGATGAGGAAGGAACAGCTCTGAGAGCCTGGCTAATAGGATCTGGTTATCTGTGCAGTGCAGAGCAGCCACAGCACTCCAAGGAGCTAGTCCACTGCAAGCGGGGTCTCTCTGCTGATAGAAAGACTGCTATTGATCAGAAACTAAGACATGAACGAATGCAATGTGTTTAGAAGCAGGAAAGGCTCAGAAATGCATTTGTCCTAATGAGAGGACACAATGGTGAGAGAGGAAATGGAGAAGGTCTGTGCAGGAGGCCCTGCGTGAGGTCAGCAAAGCCAGATTCTGAAAAGTTCTTTAAATGAGAGTACTAGTGCAGTAGTAGTGCAGTGTAGTAGTAGTATAAAAGCAGATTTTTAAGGAAAAAAAAATCAAAATCTTAAAGCTCAGAGAGAAAACACAGAGCATAATTTAGGGGAATCGGATCCAAGCCTGAGGTGAGATACAGGGTCCCTCTACACAGACGAGCAGCTGTGAGGATGGTGCATCTAGCTTTCCCCTTGCCCCGAAATGCCACAGTTAGGCCTAATTGCCCAATAAGAGTGTATTTAGTTAACTTTGAGCCTCTACTAATGGAGAGCAATGATAAATGGTGTACAATGAAGTTAAACTGCATTTAGTGACTAAGCAGGAACCCCTTAGCTTTGGAAAAAAAGCCTTGTATGTCCCATCAGCAACATAATTCATGGCCAAGAGTTTTGCATTTGCAGCAAGAACCACGAGCATAAAAGAGATCCAAAACAATGGCCAAATGCATGCACAGATAAAAGGAGCAGGGAAGCCTCTCTGTCCTGCTGGTAGCGGGAGGCAGCGCTACATCTGTCACTGCACAGGGAGCTGCACCATCAGCGACACATCCCGCAGTATCCAGGCAGAGGCCTCCTGCTCCCATCTCAGATCATGCTGGAGTACCAGCTCAAAAAGCACAAGCTCGCAGTCTGACCATCCTTCAAGCTCAGCCATTTGCCTCACTCACCACAGCCCCCATTTTATTTTTGTAGCTGGCACCAAAATCACAGTTGACAGCAGCAATGAACCCTGAAACACCACATCTTGGTCTCGTGGCCTTTTCCCATGCCCTGGGCTTCTCAAGAGTAACTTAATTTGCCTGACATAAGATAGAGCTGATGCAAAATACACATTGTGTAAATTCATGTCCAATGTCCCTGGCAATCACAGCCTTCCTGGAAATAAAGCTCCTGGAGGCAGCACTTCCAGGGACTGTTGCAAAGAGCTGTAGAAAACCCAGGCATTTTTGGAATATCTTCTGGTTGCTACATAACATCTGACCAAATGCCAAAGGGAGCCTTTAAGTGCTTAGGAATGGGCTTGTAATGGGGACAATTTTCTGCTGCAATTAAAGCACAGATTTCTATTAGCAGCTGATGAGGGAAATGAAATTATTAGTTTATTCACTTGCGCGCATTAGCATTTTGCCAGTCATTTCTTGTCTTTGTTTTTAAACTACTCAAGCTGAAAGGCTCTGGGCCTGCTGTGAGTTCAGTGGGGGCTTGCAGCCACACCACTCTGCTCACACATCCCACCACGCACCACGGCTGCTCCCCCCAGCACCAGGATGAGCAAAGCTTGGCAGTCATGCGAGATGGAAGGCAGCAGGGAGACTGCCACATCATGCTAGGTGCTGGACTGTGACATACACAAGTCATTCAAGTTCAGTTGAATGTTTTTTTGTGTTTTTCCTTGGTCACGGGAATGTGGGAGAGCAGACTGATTTATACTGGAGGTAGTGGGCTACAATGTCCATTCCCTGCCCCTCACCTGACAGAGCACTGCCTCGTGGCTCAGCTTTGAGAAAGGGCCTTACAGTCATAGAATCATTGAGGTTGGAAAAGACCTCTAAGATCATCTCGTCCAACTGCCCACCTTCCACCACTACTGCCACTGACCACGTACCTCAGCGCCACAGCTCCATGTTTCTGGAACACCTCCAGGGACAGTGACCCCACCACCCCACTGGGCAGCCTTTGCCAGTGCCTGACCACCCTTAACCTCCTCAGCTACTGCTCAGGACCCAGGTGAGTGGGGAGGAGGCCCAGCCCAGCCCTGCAGGCCCCGGCACACCCACAGTGCCACAAGGCCGCAGGTGCGGCCTGCCCCTGAGGTACGGGGCAGCCCAACATGGCGGCTGCCGATCAGAACTGCTTTGTCTGCACACACACACACTGCAGGAAGAGAGAGAAGCAGCTGGTTCCCAGGGACAGACCGCACCCTGCTGCTGCTGGTGCAGGGGCTGCTCCTGGAGGCGGATGCTGAGGGATGTCAGCGAGACACAACTCAGCAGGATTCTACAGGATTAGACAGCCCTGTGATCAGGAACATTCATGCTCTGCTAACTGGGTCAAAGAAATACTGGAGATGTTCAGCACCGTGTTTGCCTGAAGGGCTGAGCTGGTACCGCCTGGATTTAGAGGAAATTCCTCCCCAGCTACCACCACAACAGCAGGCTGCATCGCAAGGCCTCATCCCCTCCCTTAAAAAACCTGGCACCATGCTGCAGTGCAGTGGGAGATACCTTGCAGCCCTACTGCACGGGGTTTGCAGGGAGCACAATGTGTTGCCCCTCTCTGCACTGGGGAAAGTGTTTTTAAGCCAGAGTATAACGTTGCATCCTTAAATGCTTTACTTCTGTTTGGCAGAATTGCCTTGTTGGAGCTCAGCTCCCTGCTCCCACGGATGGATACATAAGGGAATGGGCTGCAGGTTAACATCTTAATTGAAGAATTAAACTTATCAGTACACACAAAAGATTATTTCTACATCAAAATCATAAACTGTGGGAAAAGAGACTACAATAGCTTCAGTAGCATTTGCAGCCAAGGTCCAACAGGCCCCTTCACCCATACAGGTGTAAATGCAGCAGAGAAACTTCCACCACCCAAACTCACCTCCTCTCCTAAACTGTGAGCAAGGCTGTAGCTGATCAGTAGCTGCAACCGCTCAGATTCTGCAAGGATTTCAGTCCAGGAGAGGAACCAGGCACGGTCCCACCCAAAAGCGACCAGCAAGGTGCCGGGTGGGATCACCACATGCAGCAGTTCTGCTGTGCTCAGAGTGAGCTGTGCTCTTGAATGCAGGCTTCTGCTCAGAGATGTTTGCTGTTCTGAAAACTTTCCCATGCTGGCTAAAATTCTGCACACAAAATATTTTCCATGAGGCCATGAGGACACTCAGTTCTCATTTTGAAACCAATGATTGCTGTGTAACTAGAGAAATGAGCTGGTGGTGCAGAATTTTGTTTCTTTTCCTGGTTAAAGCCAATGTTGTTTCTCCAGGTGAAACTTTCATTTTACCACTGGCCCCTCACACCCTGCTTGCAAACCCTTCTCTTCTTCAGTATAAACCAAAATGACCTACACAGGCAGCATGAGTCCGCAGGGCAGCTGACCCCACTGCCTACCACATTTCTAAACATAATTTTTGAGTGCTGAAATAACAACGTGGTGTTTCATAAATACCATCTCATTTTCTTCTGTGCATTTCATGAGAGGAACATGGTTGCTGTTTGTGCACTGACCTGGGTTGCAGCAGCAGAAGGCTGAAAGATTTAGGAAACATAGGGATGCTGCCCCTGGCCAGGACAGAAATTGCTAAGTCACTCTTGGCTTCTGCCTCAAATGAAGCATGACCCAAAGTACATCCCTTTTGTAGGCATAATTAACTAAGCTGATTGTTTAACAATGTGACATCATGAACCAGAACACCAGGTGGGGCAATATCTGACCAATAAAAACAAAACATCTCCTTGCAGCCCACTGCAAGTGGTATGGGATAGAAAACACTGCAACATTTAAATGTGTTCCCATTTGAAGATGCCTACTGCCTTTGAAAGGAATGATAATAACTGCTGCCAAAAATCAAGGAAGCAAATCTTCCCCACCAGGGTGCACTCCAAAACAAAGGTTGGATGTTGCAAAACTGCATTGTGTTCTCCTCTTGCCTTCCTGCCTGGCACTGCAGAGCAGCAGCATGTACCATGACTGCCCCAACTTTGTCAGCCTTTGAGACACAGAAGGGCTACAAGGCTACCAGAGAGCATGCTCTAATTAGGACATATTACAATTCTTTTCTCTCTCATTAATGATATTAAGGGCTGCAAGTATATCACGCGTATCATTTTTTTTCCTGGAGTACTGCTTCTTGCTTGAATCATAACAAAACAGTGAGCCTGCACTCACTGCTCCTGCAGCCCCTACCACCCTGCTCCACAGCAGCTGCTAGCAACTTGTTTCAGCTCCCTCTCATTTCCACACAAAATACAGACCAGGATGTCTCTATGGATCAGGCAACAGAGCAGTCTGAGCTAGGAAGCATGGCACAATCTGCTCTGCAGCACAAACACCCACAACCTTCCCACAAGTTACGCCTATTTTTGAGTTATGTTTGTGCTCTATAGAGTGGGAAAAACTTTTAGGGGAAGAAGGTTTTGTAAGATCAGCCAGACCTAGATGAAGGAACATTTAGATAGAACAGGATTAGTGGCAGTGGCCACAATCTCCCAGACAGCAAAGCAGTGCACTGCAGACAGGAGAACACATGCTGCGGCCCTGGGCGTGTTCCTCCTCACAGGCCCTCACCCGATCTGCTGGGTTTTTGTGGGTCCAAATGCAGTTTGCAAGCCAAGCATGTCTGACTTGCTCTCAGTGGGCACAGCACGGTACTTTTTGTTGAATATAGCTGCTATTATTTACTGGCAGCAAGTACCCCCAGTGACCCCTGAGAGCACAATCTTGGCAACAAGAGCATGGTTCTTCGCATCCAAACACCACAACTGATGGGCGATGCTCTCCCATACGCTGGCTGGAACCAGAGCACATCACCACAGAGCCCAGAACACTGCAGACAACAGCTAACCAAGAAAGAAAGGTCTGAGCCTGTCTGGTGTCTGACAGGTTTGGAACAACAGCCCGACCATGGGATACCGCACTGCCAGACATGACGTGAAGCAGGACGCTTTCCCTCACCACGCATTCCCTGTGCCCACAAGCAATCTTAAAATATTTTGTATAAGCTGTTTCTCCCATTCCACTAGCTTAAAGTCGGTGGTCAAAGGTCAAAAACCACAGCATAGACTTTTCCCCCAGCTGACCTGCATCTCTGTGCTGTCCTGCTGCCAGGGTGGCCAAACCCACTGAGCGGGTCTTGAGGTACAACAGGTCTCAGTCTTCCTGGCCAAAAGGCAGACTATTAACTGGTCTGTTATTTTTTTAAAGAAGAAAAGAAATAAAATCACTAAGAGCAACCTCTGAAGAGCTACCAATCCCATCAGCTACTGTGGAGAAACTGCCATTAATTCACTCCTTGGACCCCAAAGGAGCAGCCTATACTCTGAATGCTCTTTGGAACTAGGGAGATAAACAGAAAAAAAAACAAAGAAGAAAAAAGCATGCCATCAGAAATTAGCTAAAATGGAAACCTTTGTGGCCATTAAAACTCAATGGTTTTTATTTTAAGTAATGTATGCTTACTAAAATAAACACAGAACATCCTAAAGACACACTGGGAAGAATGTATCTTCCTATCTTTTTAAAAATGGATATATATAAGAATAATGGGACTATTCTGGAAAAAGAAAATATTCAAACACACCAAAAGTCCCCATTGTTTAATTAACATAACTGCTTTCTATGCAAATAGAGTAAGCAAACGTTTAGAGAGTGAACAATTAGTGCCTCTGGTTAGGAGGGTAAGATGAAAAGCAAGAAAGCAAGCAGAACACTCACCCTTGAAGGATGTAAGGTTTTTCCATATTCTTGTCCTTAGCACTTACCTTTTTCTCAGATTCTTTGCCTTCCCTCACCCAGATCAACTCCAGATGCTTTGAGACACCTCCACCACTCACGGCAGTAGGTATGAAATGCCCTGTGGTCACCTGCTCCATTTTGGAAAGTTCACATTCACACCATAAAGTAACTCTGTACTCTGTCTGAAGAGCCAGTGCACATGGGACATAAAAGAACAGCAACTCAGAGTCTGGCCAAAGTGATTTGGCACTCCATTGTATTACATTGACATGGACGTTACCAAACCAACTGCTGCCAGTGGAAAACGTTAGTTCCCAGGCCTGAATTTCCACAAGAACTCTAAAGAATAATTCCACAAGCCCCACTTTCTGGATGCAGCTCTCAAAGACGCGGCCTGTGCCTCCCTGCACACAGAAAGCCCGTGCTGCACACACCATCTAGTGGCAAGACAGCGAGCGTGTGGGTGAGAATTAAGATCTCACACTTAAAAGCAAAGAGAAATCATTGCAGAAATCTCTAATGGACTCATAGTTCTGTTAAGGACTCACAGCTGCTTCTCAACAGCAAATTTTAGAACTACAAACAGGCCAGCACTCTGAGGTGGGTGGTACTTACAGAGACACTGAACAAGACCATTTATGTCAAATGCAGTGCCAGCATAGAGCATGAGTTCTGAAACGACACAGGAGTCCCCAAAAGATGTCTTCTGTGCTTCAGTGCTTTACACAACAAGTATGCTCAGATATTTTGTTTTCTGCAGTTAGTGATGGGAACATCACAGAAACCCAAATACTACACTTCTATGCATACACTCTGACCTAGGAGACAATACTGCAGCAAGCAAGGATAATAAAATGAATTAAGGATACGAGTTACCTTGAATCTCATTCCTGAAAAGAAAGATGAAAGAAATCTTCACTTGTTCCTCTTCTATGGAACATTAATGAAAAGAGGAACCTTTGAATTCCTTCCTGTTGCCAGATCCCAAGTCTGATTTGGGCTTTCTGGGGTAGGAAGGAGACGGGTCACAGAGCAAACCCACAGCTCCTGCACTGCCACGACCCACCTGAGTGACTGACCTGTGAAGACCAGAGAATGGCTGGGTATGAAGACACAGAGCTGCAGCCTAATTTGATCAGAAGATTGCAGGCTTCGTATTTTTTGCTTGGACATGTTTTCCACAAATTCTGGAGGCATTATTAACCAGTTCTTGATTTTGCAATCCAAGCCAAATTGATACAAAGTTTTTTGGTTGGCGGTTCTACAGAGCACAGGAAAGGCCTCCTGGGATTGCTTCCATTTTACCCTTGACATCCTTCATTTACTTTGGCTACACGTGTACCTCAAGAAAAAGCTTTCAGAACTAAGTTAAAATATGAATTACGACTTCAAGAAGGTTTGAAACAGATATTGGATTTATTGGTCAGCTATGAGTAGGAAAATACATTGGTAAGGAAAAAGAAGACCCTGTATATAAATATAATACTAACTAGTTAAAATTTGACCAAGAAGAAAGTTCCACTGAAGAGAACAGTAAAAGCCCTTGTTTACCATCAGACCATATTCAGTTTCCCATTTATCTTATTGAAGAGCTGCCTATAGACAAATGCAACATTCTTTGAGCTTAGTGCAGATAATGTGCTGGTTTTTGTTACATGAATGGTAAACAAGAGTTAGTCCAGTGCATTACACGTTATACAGAAGTACTGTGAGTAAAGACTAAGATATTCTATTTTAGACACTACTTAAACATACCAAGACACTTAAGTGTTACAAATTTATGCAACCAAAAGAAAAGAATAGCAGTTAACATACTAAAAAATACTGTGACCGGCTGGATGAGAAAGGCTTGCTACTTACGCAGTTAACTGATTATTACTATTTTTAAAGTTTTACAGTGTAATTAGTTGCCATTTCCAATGACATTGTAATTATTTTGCCTTTAATACAGGTACTACTGTGTGGCTGAAAAAGCAAACCATAACCTAAGTCTGCTCAAGAAAACCAAAATCAACCAAACAAAACCACAAAACACCCAAGCTTGAGAGACTTGCTGAAGTTACACCAACGATGCCGATGTACAATGTTCTAAACAAAGTCAGTTTTGTCAAAGTGATGGCCAAATTTACTTAGTTTTTTTTAAAAGCTAAAAGGACAAAATAATTACATAATGCACTGACACTGACCTATATGCCTTCCCCTCCACCCCTCCCAACTGGCGTTATTCTAAAGCAGTAGCTTGTGGATTCATCTTGTAATCAATCTTGTAATCAATTTTCTTAGCTAAAAGTAAGCTCCATTTATCACTTTGATTCCCAGAATTCTTTGCAAATGTAAATAAAAGTAGACAAGATATGGTCGACCATATTTGAAGTGGGAAAAAAGCCTGCTCAAACCTCAACGAATCCCACTGATGTTCTGGGCCTATTGCTGAACGTGCTTTTACAACAAGAACACTGAAGGTACATTATGGCAACACCCAAAACCACCTCAAATCAAATACTGCAAATCATCTTTTTATGTCAAAGACTATGAAGCAAACGTTTTGATTGTGTGAAGACGTGATTTATTGCCTTATTCTATGCTATAGCTGGAAACTGAAACTTTTGAGTAACATTTGTTTGACATACAAACACGTTTTCTTTAAAAGATTGTTTGTCAAAGTTTATCTCAGCTCCGTTTTGGTGCCATCTGTTCTTCCCCTGTATTCAAAGTATTTCTCATTCCCTCCACTCTCGAGTGACCGCTGTAGTCCAGTTAAAACCCAGTGAAATCAAAGCAGTGCCTTAAATGAATTCAGTGGGTCTTTAGTTGGGATCTGATAGACTAGTACAAAAGCCGAAGGAAATGGTTACTTAACTGGACCCTTAGACTGCAAGGCGACTGAACAGGGACAGCTGTGTCTCCAAAAGCACAATAGGCCACATTTTAATGATGTAATAAATTCAAATATTTTTAAGACTAAGAAATATAGGAGAACACATACTGGATAAAGCTCAAACCTTTTGAATCTAACAAGTGCACTCAAGCTCCAGCATCTATTAAAGTAAATTATCCCCCCTCTAAGAAATACAAAATGAGTAAGTGCTTCCCTTCCCCTTCTGTAAAGCTTTCTGGACTCAATACACAATCCAGATCCTCAGAAAAGAAAAATAGTTTGCTCAGTTGGACAAGCTAAATTGGCTCATCATCACTGGAAATTGTCATGATGTACATTACCAAGACATCATTAAGGAAACATGAGTAAAACACTTTTTATTCACACTTTACAAAAAAAAAATAATAATAACCAACAAAAAAAAAAAAAAAACAAACAGAAAAAAATAACACTACGCATTAAGTCTACTACAGCAATACTACCAGCATTTCAATGTACTGATTATAAACTGGACGTGTTTGGTGTTTTCACAACTAAAACGAAAACAAAATAACCCCAAGAGATCAGGTCCCAGACAAGGATTCAAGATCAAAATTCCTTCTACTGAAATGTTAAAATGTACATTTTACATCTCCGAACTGTTTGTCACGTTCACTTTCAGCTTAAAACAGAACGGTTTGAGCACACTTGCGTGCTTACTAATTTTTAATAAAATTTTGAATCATTATTACCAATCCACTCTCCCATATATATAAAAATTCTTAATATTTAGAAAGTTCTCTTAATGCTCAGTGTCCTTTTGCTTCCCTGCCCGCAGCTGAAACAAAAGCTGTTTAAGATCAAGCTTTCTATCTCCATTTATTTTATTTTATTTTTTTAACATTGATTATTTAAGTTGTATTAGTTTAAGGAGATGATAACGTCTCTCTTTTAGAATACAAATACACAAGTTAAATTTGTAAGCTTTTATATACTTGGCTTCGTGACACAAATGGCACTGAGGGTACACAACAACTTTAGTCTTGACACTTCAAAAATAAGACTTGGTCACTTTAAAAATGATCTGAAGAATTGTCTTTGGGACCTGTTTTGAAAACGCGTTTATTTTTACACTGCTTCATCAATAGAGAATGTCAGGGTTTTTGTTTTTTTCACTTCATCAAGGAATTATACTCTCTGAAACTGAGGAGCACACTTAAACTAAGGAGAATTCACATGATAATTCTTAGTGGGAAAAAGAGCGCTGTGCAATGACACTGAAAGAAGCAGTGCATGGGTATTAGAAGCTAGAAACTGTGTACCCATAACCTGAACATGTTCAGAGTGTGATACCCAATGCTTCACAAAGGAAAAAAAGAAGATGCCACAGCTTATACAAAAGTATCTTCATAAAATTTTCACAAGTGTTAACGTTATTTAAAAAAATAAAAGAGGATGCACAGGCTCTCTCTGCATGCACAGGCAGTGCTAGTTGAGAACAAATTTAAGCAGGCACAGTGGAGATAGGACAAGTATTAAAACAGAAATGAGGAAGCTATACACAAGTATCCCTAAATCTTACTTCAAAAGTTAGAGATGAGAAAAATATCTGAGAGTATACACATCTGCAATAACTTTCAATGCATACAGGTCTACTTATATTCACTGCTTAGCTTATATGTTCTGTGAGAACTCCATGCTTTTCTCTTTTTTTAAAATCAGAAATGGATAGAATGTATTTAGTCCTCTGTAAGATACTGAGATTTTATAGATTTGGATTTTAAAAGCAACGTTCTCAATTGAACATAAAAAGTAGTACAAAAGGGCTAACAAAACCCTAACAGTGCAAATCGATAGCAGAGAAAACCTGTGACAACCTCTTTTACAAGCTGGCCTTTATAACACATGAAAACAGATAAAAATTTAGCCTTAGTTTACAATACAATCATTTTCCAAATCTGATTTTTTTTTTTTTTAAAGTACAAAATTTCATAAATCAGGTTTTCTGTTGTTCATATACAATCAATAAAGGCTAAATTCAAATTCTATATTTTACAAACAAGTCTGAAAAAGGAGGGAGTGAAGTACGGAAGAATGTTCTGTGGATGTTCCTACTGGCCTCAAAAAAGTAGTGCTACAGATAACTGTGCAAAGAGAATATACTGTATAACAATTCCCTATTTCAAGGCATGAAAATGTCACGTTGGATAAAAGAAACAGGAAGGTTAACTGCAACGTATTAAAGAAAGGTGCCAATGCACCAATCGCTGTCGACAGTATACAAAGTATATTGGGCTCAGAATTATGTCTGTTGATAGCACCTGGCTTTTACTATGTCTTTAGCAAATAATTAGATTTAAGATTAAGATTATTACGAAAAAAATCCCTGTTGGCCATACCTCACTCCTCTATATTCAGATTTTACAATTGTACAAGTTAGATTGAGGTTGCCCTCTAAAATGTACTTAACTACCTCCTGCCAGGGAGATGGATTCCATTTACAGGAGGCAGGAAAGGCAGCAAAAGCTCCAGTTGTGCAAAAAGTGAGAAGTGGTCAGAAGGGATGAGTGGATGCGGACAACCACTTATATTGTTCTCTATTAACCAATGATGATCCAAAGGTCCAAGAATGCCAAGTATGTTTAGCTGAGGTTTAGAATAGAAGATGTAGTCAATAATACCCTAAAACAAGAAGGGAAATAGCATTATTAGTACATTATCTTTACCCAAGTTATTTTTCTAAACAAAAGGTGAATTTAGTATTAGGAATAACAGTTAATAACAGGATAATAGTTTATCTTCAATTCAGGAGACTTCTATTTCCTGTCCTGTGCGTAGCCCAATACAGATTAGGGAAACAAGTAAAAATTCCACCCCGCATCGTTCCTGCTCTCCCCTTCTGTAGGTTGTAATTTCTATTCTCTGATTTCAAAGCTTTGTAGGAGAAATGTAATTTGAAGAAGAATAGAGCTATCTTTCTTTTCCAGTAGTAGCGTGGATTATTTCCTTGGAGTTGGCAGCTTACCTGCCCACATTAAACTATTTCGTTTAGCTTAGAGTATTAGAACACATCATCTTATTTACAGGGAAGGATAACAGCACCCTGGTTCTTGGCAAAACTACTATAATACTAACATGAGAAAGGAAAACTTGGTTTCTAGTAGATGGAAGTGCTGGGCACTCTGTTCACTGTGTTTTAAATGAACTTGGTAAACTTACTGTTAGTGACCTAAACATTAACTTCTTTGTTAAACAATTAACTAACAGGATTTCCTCTAATAAAACTTCAAGATGGAAAATTTTTTCAAAGCAACAGCGAAGTCCTTACCTTGAAGTCAAACGTGTAATTTGTATAAGGCATTAGACCATTCTCATAGGCACTCTTCAACTTGAAACCATGTGTAATTCTTCCATTTGTTGTTCCATTTTTTCCATTACAACTGAAGTTAGTAAGACTTTCATTGTATCTCAGTTCCTTAAAATCTTTGTGGTTTGTTTCTACTCCACCAGTGCTCAAGTATTCAACAACACCTATTAGGAGAGACACACACACAATAAGGTATTAACAAGCATTCACCTAGTGTGCAAGGATTACTTTGAGCTGCATGTGCAATTTTCTGCTTTATATAAGCAAAACTCTAACACACATAATCTGGTCAGCAATTGCTCTTATAAGAGATATTGTGAGACAGTTTCTATGTGTGTCAAGAGCAAATGGCACCTAGAACAAAGACAGATTCATTGATTAGGGAAAAAAATAGAAAATTAAATAAGATTTGGGAGGGGTAGGGAAGATTAAAGAGATGGAAGTAAAATTCCACAGGTGCTTGGGAGGTAGCTTCTTCTGAAGAATTCTTTTCTCATAGGAGATGTATTGAATTTTAGAAGCCCTAAAACATTTGAGCAGCAGAAAACAATTGTATGGTTGCAACGTTAAAGAGAAGAACGTGTATTTTCACACTTAAAAGCGATCATAAAAAACAACCCACAGCCACCAGCAACACAGTAACACTGCCAGTTACTTCCTTTCCATTCCTGCATTTCAAGACAACAATCAAAATGATTCTGACAGACGACATAGAGATACAGTACTATGCAGGCAATAAAAGCCACTCATGAAAGAAGTAGTTCCATCTTTTTGTTTTCTTAGGACCTTATGAGCTTGTAATACCAAACAACATATTCCCTGGGTTAAAAATCCCTTTAAAAGTTGAGACCTTAGAATTTTAATTCTTACACACTTGAAATAGTCTGAAAAAAGAAGAATAGGAATAGTACTCTTACCAGAGTCTGGCAGAGAATTGAGATCGGCGCACAGTACAAGTGGAATGGTTCCAAGCTCCCCTGCAACACCAGGCTTGAGACTACGAGAAGCTTTATCAATAATGTTCTTTACCTCGGATAGGAACATCATAGTCTGAACCAGCTTCACATCAGAATAATCTGGGTCCCAATGCATATGTGCATTAGCTACAAGAACTAGCTGCTTTTCCATCCCAAGATGTGGCTTTCCAGCTAAAATTTAAAATGAAATATTTACATTGCATAGTCAGCAATACAAAATGCTATCATCATTAATTGTGTTCAATTATCAGCAAGATGTTTCAGGGGAGGAAAAAAATACCAGCTGTTTGAAAAGGATTACTAACAGTTAGTTTAAGAGGGCCACACAATTCCTCTGACATCTACTAAGTGCTAAGTGTTTTAGCTGATACTTAGCTCTAGGAATAATCTAATATCAACTCATTCTCTGCTACCTTTACATATCTCCATGCAGAATCCCTCAAACTGGGGTATTTTTTATTTTTTTCAGCACAAAGTTACAGTAAAAAGGAAACTAGATTCTACAGGTGAATGGAAGCTTACACACTGAACGCTTAGATAATTTTATTTCTAAAGAGGATTTGAGGAAAAGATGTATTGTTCAAATGATGATGCAGTCATTTTGTTGTTTGTTTTCACTTACAGAAAACAGCGCATTCAAAAATTAAAGAGCACTTACATGACATTTCTATCAACTCTTTTCGCAGTTCTAATAGTACAGCAACACCAATGTTATCTTTTGTCATAACTCTGTTCAGCATAGCTTCTGAGCCTTCCGAGTTTGCCATAGCTAGTTGATTGAACTCAACGGTATGTTTCTGAACCAAAGTAAATCTGAAAGAGGAACGTTGCATAAGCTTTCTTCAGTAGGCAGTTACCAAAGGAAATGTTATACGAAAATCCCCCTTTTAATTAAAGCTCAAACACATTTACAGTGAGAAAGACTCAGCCCATCCTGTAATTTCATAAAAATCATTAGCTGAAATCAAAAGCTAGTGGGTTTTTTTTGGTTTTTTTTTTAAGATACTGAGCTGATATAAATGAAAACATTCACTTTTAAAAAGAAGAAGGAACTACTGAAAGAGTGCTTGATTTTGATTCTGTATAAGATTTTAGCTCAAACTTGCAAGTTTAATAGCAACTAAATAATTGCTTCTGGCATCACTGTGGACACAAAGGAATGGAAGCAGAAGGAAGGAAGGAAGGAAAGCTGCGACCATTGCTTGCGATCTTATTTCAGTGATTCTGGAGATTATTTTTTTTTAAATAAGAATTAAAAAGCAAATGTCTTTAACACTTAACGGCAGTATGTGAAGAGTAATTTAGTGAACTCCTAACTTGTTAATACCGAACAGCTACAAAAAGGGCAAGCAATGCCAAGCTATTTTGACTTTAGAATGACCCGAGAAATTGTGTGAAAAAGAGCAAGACACAATGGAAGGCTTTATAAATCAAATCACTTACTTCTCTGTTTTGAAAAATATTGCACAACCATCAACATGTTTTCTTTCCTGTTCTGACATTGTCCTAGCTCTGGATTTTGGACTGAAGAATCCATTATAACCACGTTCTTTCAGTTCTACCAGGAAAAAACTGTAGTACTGCTCAGTTTCAACCTCCTATAAAGTCAGAACACAGCACACCATGAATCTACTATTACCAAAACACATTAGACTGATATTATTTAGACTCTTCAGAAGTGTAAATCACTTTCAAATTATGTTTAGGAGAAAAAAAAATTAGAATTAAGAACACTGGAGAATGCAAATTTGAGAGCAATATTCCTATTTTAAGAAGGAAATATAAATGAATTTCTGTAATCCCCAGAGTTATGATCATCCTAAGCCTTTTATTTGAAAACGTGTCAATTATACCCTCACATGCACACACAAAGACACCCCCACATACATTTCTTTGATCAGCAGCTGCTGGTGCACATTCCAGCAGTGTGGGCTGAAAAGCATTCTTTTGATGTCAAGCAGCAAATGCTGTTCTAAACACCACTTCTTTTTTTTCTTTTGTTTTCATGGGGTTTGAAAACAGACCATTTACAGCAAATACATTTAATACAGAGAAAACAGTACATGAGAATAGAAAGGGAAAAAGAAATAATAGTATATCTTTACCTGAAGACTTATGATGTCAGCATTGCAGCTCAGGATTTCCTGCATAATGGCTTTTTTTCTGTACTCCCAGTTCAATGCCCAAGATGGACAGTAGCCATACAACTGCCGGGTAGCGTATTTATCACAGAGAACGTTGTAACACATGACAGAGAACAAGGCTGCAGGACAATAACATTACTTACATATTGATATATTAACAACAATAAACCATACAGCTACGTTCTTCTCTTTTGTCCACTGCAGACTTTTGAATTCATGCTTGATTTACATCGAGCAAAACACAGCACCTGCATCTGTACTATAAAAGCATCTTTCAGTCCTTCCAGGAAGATAAATTACCTCTAAGTTGGGATTTCTGACAGCCATTTACCAACACGTACATAGAAACCAAAAATCAAAACAACTCTTAATATGGCTAATGCTATATACAGCAGAAAAATGTACTTTACATTAAGTGGTGCATTACGGGGAAAAGCCTTGAACAAGGAGTTTCCAACAGATTATTTAAAATCTGTTTGAGGATTTTATATACCTTAGCATAGCCAGTGAATTTATCCTATCACCAACTGTAACAGATCCACCTAATTTCACAGACTCACAGTTAGGGCAAGGAATCCTTGCCACAAAACACAAGTATAGGTAAAATAAAAACACAATTTTATTTCCATCTCAAAAAACCTTACAATTTACACTTAAAGAAAAGAAACATCTGCTTCCCCGCATTAATTTAGAATGGGAGGGATATAATGAGACAGTTTGAGGCAAGATTACAGGTAACCCAGCAGCATGGATATTTGGTTTTGTTAAACAGAAAAGGTTGTATTTTAATAAATAGAAAAGGCTTTATTTTAAACAATTCACGCAGAAGAAATTAGTAAACAATTAAACACAACCTGAGTCCAAACAGCAGGAAAGTGTGGGGTCAGAGGACACATGAGGAACTCAAAAGAAAAAATGTTTACCTTTTTGAGGAATTATGATCACGGTCTTCAATTTTTTATTCTTCAACAAATGCTCAATTAAGCCTGCTACAATTCAACTAACTAACTCACTTTTGACAGGAGTTTCAGTTTCTGTGAAGACTATGCTTATTAAAAGGAAATTATAACAGAATCTGAAGCAGAGGTTCCAGTTGGGATGTGACCACTACAACTGGCTGTGAGCACTGGGCAGATGACTGGTTAATTTAAGCAAAGTTTTTAGTAGCAGATAATAAAGATCAACATTTCATATCAAAAGAATAAGTATTCCTTGAAGTGTTACAGTACCTGTTGGTCTTGTACGGTCTGGTTCTTGCAACATAATCCAAGATCTTGGAGGTGGTTGTTCTGTTGAAACTATGGAAATATTTTAAAGCAGAGACAAAAGTGATAATCACATTTATTTTACACAGCAGGAATAGATCTTTTAAGAATGATCACTTACTTCTTTTTGCAGTACCTGCCAAATTATCAAGCAAATAGTTCAGTAGCCTTCGTGTCCCATCTGGTTCCTGATACAGGTTCAGAATGTCCTGCGTAAGTGGATTTCCTGCAAACACATTTACAGAAATGCTGAATAAAATATACAGAACCAGTATGAATTTACATATCAGTGCTTAAAGCCAGCATCTCTGAGAAAAGATACTAAATCTATAGCCTAAAAAGCTTCAGATCTCAGGTATTCAGCCCCACAAAACACTACTAATGTGGCCTGTTACTGAAACAAGCACCGTACCCAATTGCTGCGCAAGCAACAGAAAGCTTCTCGCTCTGCAGAAAGAGGAGAGAGAAGCTTCTTTATACTAGGAGGATTTCACCCAAGTGACTCTTTAACAATTACTAAACAGCGTTTATAAAAGCGGAGTAAGCAGCTACATCTGGGATTGCTACTCAGTAACATTTATGAATTAGCAGTCTACAGCCTTTACATCACAGGAGTGACATCATTAAACAAAGCACAGATACCAAGAAAAAGTAGTAATACCTTTCAGACCCAAAGTCTGTAACTGGAACAGTTTTCCCAGCTCAAAAGGTAAAACTCGTAACAGGTTGTTATTTAAATGTAGTTCCCTGTAGACAGAGTAACAATCATATAGGGCTGAAAACAGACCACAGTTTGTCTTCAGCAGCCTATAGTACAAGTAACTAAAAGAGAAACAATATACTAACAAACCACAACACAGGAGGAAAAAAATAAATGAAAATAAACAAACTTGGGACACTGAACAGCGTTAGGGAAATTCTGCTGTACTCACACAAGCACAGACAGAATGCATATCACATTGAAGTAAGGAGGAAAGCAGCTGTTTGGCACGTTCACCTTAACAAGTCAGATATATCATAAACATTAACAATTACTAAAGCATTTAGTAACTACCAGTGATCAAGCAGTAACAGCTCTCACAAACCAGGCTGTGAAACAGCTCAGCTGTGATTAAAGGCCAAATAAAATATATATATATATCCCAGAAAACAAGTAAGCAAAAAACCCAGGACCATGGTAGTACTACTAGAGCCAGGACATCACCGTGTTAGTGCAGAGTTACAGTTCTTTTTGGTTAAGGTCTCTTGAGAACATTGGTTTACACTATAAAAAAAAAAAAAAAAAAGCAGTGTGCATGCCTCCCAGGTAATTTCATTCTCTCCACTGAGCTGCTTGCTTTTGTCACATAAGCAAAGTGCATACTGATCTACTGTGTACGCGTTTCCAGGCACACACAAAAAAGGAGCTGTGTCTCTCACCACCACTGTTTGTTTTCATAACTTCAGTGTTAACACGAAATACGCCTTTTTTAACTTCCAAACTTGCAGAACATACACAAGAGCAGAATTTGTGCCCTGAATTCTGATAGTCCATCAATTGGGCGGATTAAAATGGACTTCTTAGCAAGCTTCCAATTTCTTAGAACCAGCCCAATCTAAGTTGAAGACTTTGCTCACAATTTCTAGTATAAATTTGCTTCCTTCAGATTTCTATGAGATAGCTTTTGAAAAAGAAAGAAACATCTCTTCCTCCAGCCTTGCAAAAGTCAACTCTACCCGGTCCTTCCCCAGCAATGACCTCCAAAAAACTCACTCGGTTTCAGTGCAGATTTAGAAACAGTGCTAAAAATAGAGGGGCTTGTTTCACCGATACTCCGGGGTGTGGAGCAGTGGAAGATAAAGGAGGGGACTTTGTTTTTAATTGGCTGGTTATCTAGAAATGGCAAGTTATTACTCAGCTGTCTGACGGGCTCTAACACACGTGGTCTGTGGTTATTTTTGCGTGTTTTCTTTTTAATATGAAAATCCTACAGTTGAAAACATGCATTTCAGACTAACTCTGAAGCCCACTGTGTCATTCAGGGGTTTCTAAGTATGAACAAGACACATAGCAGGTTAAAAAAAAAAAAAAAAAGATATTATGATATTATTTACAGAAAAAAAACCAACAACCTGAAAACATCAACATTCCCAACAATTCTCAGCACTTCCATTGACATTTAACATTTAAATAGATATTATTTTGGGGGGATAATGCACCACATGATATTAAAGGGTTCTAATTTATTCTTTAGGAAGGTATTTTTTCCCATATAACAGCTGTTCAAAGCACTGCTAAAGTCTAAAAAAAAGATTATATGTGAATTACAAAAAAATATAGTTATTCTAAATCCTCCAGTGGAAAGTGAGTGAGATGGAAGAATGGCATAGTGGTAGGTATCATCACTGTTTCTCTCTTGGATGAAAGATTTTTTTTCCTCTAATGCTCTACGCATGCATTGAACCCCTCCTATACAGAAGACACGATCACAGCAAATTCCACTAGTTCTTTCAAGTGTATCATGAGAATGTGTTTTAGATCTGAGCTTTCCAAGATAGTATGTTACAGTTATTTTATTTTTCCTCTTTCCTCAAAGATCAGACATTTCCCCGCTCCCTCTGACACCTCTTCCTTCAAGTACCTGCAGTAAAAAGGGCGATGGAATGAGCCTTGGGTGAGCTTTGCCATACAGCCCAAACACAGTTCTCCAGATGTGGGAGTTGCAAGACCTGTTACCAATTC
Source organism: Numida meleagris (assembly GCF_002078875.1). Taxonomy (NCBI): domain Eukaryota; kingdom Metazoa; phylum Chordata; class Aves; order Galliformes; family Numididae; genus Numida; species Numida meleagris. The sequence goes on from NC_034420.1 coordinate 13,346,545, forward strand.
TAAAGTGTGAGAGCGCAAATTATTTCTGTGGCTCGGGATATTAGCAATGCCCCGTGCTGAATGACCGTTAGTTGGAACAACTTCCCAGAACCTATGGGAAGTGTCTGCAGTAAGAGCCAGCCTGAAACATAAAACTACAGCACAGCTGAGACCTGCAGAGCGCTATCACACAGGATGCACTTACGGGTTTTTCTTCACTTTCACCACAGTGAAAAGAAATCATGGATCAGCTGCAATTACTGAGGACAGAGAGAGCGCAGTGGATTAATGCACTGGTTTTTCACATCTAGAGATCTGGATTTCAATGCTATGTTTTTGTCACAAATAGAACACTAGTTTGATCCTAGGTCTTAGCTACACATTTCGCATTAGCAAGATTTACCATTCTCTACTGACAAGAGGTCCAGGACTTGGAAGAGCTGAAACTCCAGAAAATCAGAATAAATTGGGAAAGTGTTGTGATGAGGGCGTAACATCTTTTAACACTACTGATGACTGTACAGGGGTAAGCTAACTTCATGTCATGAGTATTAATTCTATAGCCATACTGTAAAAGGAAAGAAAAAGACTGATGAAAATAAAAGGATGCTGATGAAGTACAAAGATGAATTTGAGAACATTCTAGTAAATTTAGGATTGCTAGCTCACAGTATCCAAGGAGTGGATAAAGGAGAGAAGAAAGCTATTACTAATAACTGCTTTTAATTGAAATAGTAATGCAAAACTTATTTTTGAAAGAACAGATTACTTCACAACTGAAAACAACTATACAACACACTACAAAACAAAGCTGCCGATTATGCTCTACAAAGCAGCTCCTCAGTTCACCACTAAGATTGAGATGTGAACTACTTTAGAACTGGAGCTTTTGGTACCATTTTCATCAGCTAGTTTAATCCTCTCCAACAGAGTGGTCTTTGCTAAAGTAGAATAAAATGCAGTGACTAATATTTCTACGTACAAACTTGCTTGGCCTCCAGTTTCATTAAGGCTGTGCTGGCAGTCCATTACTCCATGTTCTTCTTCCTTACTTCCAATAAAATTCTAGTTACTTTTAGACTCAGGATTCTCCGGTCAACAAAGACCATAAACATCTTCAAAATTAAAAGCAATGCAGTCAGTTGCTGATTACCATCTTATAAACCTAACGATAAGGCTCTTTTTTTCTGGTCAAGGGCAAAAGAATATTGCTTGTAGATAATTACCTTTATGTATCATTTACACGTTTACATAACAGTGTTCTACAAGCAAAATGAAATGCTGCAGCCTTACTATAACACAAATACTCATTAGTATTCATGTTTCACTTCCAAAAGGAGATATTCCACAAAAACTTTGAGGAGCTAAAGATTATAAAATTCAGTGAAAAAGCTGCACATAGGACATATTTTTTTCCTCCTTTATTTGCACAGGAATGTAGTTACATGGAAACAAAGATGGGAAGGAGGTGATATTAGAAAAGTAACATTAGTTATTAAACCAGGAGAATAAGAACTAATATTATTAGGAATAATTATCAAAGATGAATAAATATAGAAAACAGTAGTTAATACAATTGTGAATGTCTAATTGGACCTTTTTCCTACATTGCTATGAGTTAAAGGCAATTTCCTGTGTATCAGTATTTCTTAGATAACTCCACAAAGATTTGCAAAAGAGTTTGGAAAGAGATGCATAGGAGAGGAAACCTGACTTGGAAAGATTTAAAATGGGTGACTGCTGTCAAACTGAGCACTTCCAGAGCTCAGTACTTACTGTCACACATCAGAATAGAGTAACACAGAACAGGAGTACAAGTGAAAAAAATCAGGAAGAGGGAATTTATTTATGCTTTTTGTTTACTGGAATATCACTATTATGCCAAAGCCTAAGCTGTTTCTACAAGGATAATAGCTGAACAACTTTAACTCCTGCTAGCACTCACATACCTGAGTGACACCATGTTTCCGAGCTCTGCTGGTAAACTGCGAATTTTATTAGAGGACAGGTCCAGATACACGAGATTATGAAGCTTGGCAATGTCTGAAGGAATACGGGATAAGGAATTGTCACTGAGATGCAAAGCTGTCAAATGGGTCAGTGTCCACAAAGATGAACTTAAGCTTCTCACTTTCCCTGTGGAAGGAAGGTGAAGAAAGAAAAAATTATTTAAAAATAATAATAATAAAAAAATCAATTTATCACTGATCTTATAGATTCAAAGAATTAAGCACTACTGTACATGAGATTGGGAAAATACAATGCAGACTTAAGTTCTGAGCATTTGTCTTTTCTCAAGTTCCATACAAAACAACAGACCTATTTACTGACCATCCACTCAGTAGTTAATAGATGCTTAAGAAACATTTCTTCAATTACTGTTTATATTTGGGATATAAGAAGGTTCTTCAGTTTTTCCCTTATTTCTCTGTAAAATCTTTCCAACCAAAAATCTTTGTTCTGTGGCACCCATCCAGCCAGGAACAGACAGAACTACTATATTTGGGGTGACCAAAATGCTCGGTTGGGAACACGCATTTCCATCTGGCATTCAACTAAAAGCTGAAGGCATCACTGCCAGAGATTTTTTTTAAAAGGTATAATTTTTGTATAAACTGAAAGGTGGAAACATGGATTTGTGTTGCAGAATCAAGACTCTCACATCGCAGCACGCAAACAATGTGAGATAGAATCAGAAGAAGGTCTCAAAACATTTCTTCTCTCCAAGATTTTTTTTTTTCCCCCAGGAGGAGCTCTCTTTTCATTTCCAAGAATCAGCTAACTGTGCCAACAGCACTGAAAGAAGAGCACCACCACCAGCTTCTCCAAGGTTAAAACTGTGTGAAAGCCTTTAAAAACCCCGACGTTAAGAACAGCACCATTAATAAATATACGAACGCTTGCACATAATAATTCCTTTTATTATGAAGAACACTATTTAAGGAAACAACTCACATGCAGGGCCTGGGGAAAGCTACACTGATACAAGTGTATCGGGAAGGCAGTCCCTGGTAACAAAATGTTTAATACAGGTGTAATTGCCAGAGTGCTACAAGAGAGTGACTACTACACAAAAGCCTGCAGGGAAGCACTCTGAGATTTCAATAAAAGCAATTAAAGCATTTGTGGCTTTCTGTAGTAGATGACCAAGTATTTTGCAAGGAAAAGACAGCGTGATCATTAATGGAACAAAGGCATTGTCACATTTTATTTTGCAAGGCAAATGCATACAATTCCTTCAAGGATTCATTCTCCTGTCATGCTCATTAAGAATTTTTTTGGAAAGGTTTTCAAGTACAAATCAGTATTTCTCTGCATTTTTAAAAACTGCATTAACATCTCCTCCCTCCCCCCAGCCTCTAGATGCAAACAGGTGACTGCAATCAAAGAAACCTTTGGAGCTGAAAGGATTTATATATTCTCTTCAGCACCTACGTTTCTCTTGGCTGGAATCAGTCTATAGTGAGATCACAAAGCATGAAAGGAAAGAGCTATTACTTAATGCATTTCCTATGCATAGGTAGCAGATGTCCAAGGGATACCCAAGCCTAAATTAATGCTTCTTGAAGCGGTATTTAACTAGGTTTCTGCATCTGTAACCTTCGAGTAAGTAATGCTATTCACATGTAAAGGCATGTGGCACTCAAAGCAAGACACAGATTCGGTGATCTGGAAGGGAAGACTTTTCACAGTTAAAAGTCTACTTGCTTTCTATAAATTTCTCTACTGAACAGCCATTTAGAAATGCCAATCTTCTTAAGAAATTCCTTATTTAATCAAAATTTCAGTTTAAAGCCACAGTGTGTTATTGCTTCTTCCAGTTTACCACAGAACGTATCACATCGAGCTTAGAATTTCTTTCCTACAACTGCTTCACACTCCCTGTGTTTCTTGTTCAAGCTTGTACTGTGCAGGCTACTCCTAAACTGCACTGAAATCTGAACTGAGGATCATTCCCCGGTTTCTCACCACTTATTTCCAACTCTGCCCAGTGTGATTTCTTTCCGTTGGCTGCTTCCTCTGAGGACATAATTGTGTACATCCTCCGTGGATCAGGTGGATCGTACTTTTCCTTGGGCATTCCTGTCGATACAAAACAACAAAGGATTATGTCTTATACCAAGAATTCTTTAAAAGGTAATTTCCATTTTGCAGCTAAGTGTCGTATTGGACATCCAATCCAAATATTTAAAGATAATCTGCATCCATTTATAAGCATGAAAGCCTGCTGTAAGAATAGAGGAGCTCAGATCCGACGGTACTAGAATGTCAGGTAAAAATCTGACCCCAGATCCCAATAATTTAACAATGTCTGTAGTGCAATACAAACATTCTGTCCTGACACCTTTCATGAGTACACCCCTGCACTGCTCTGCAAACACCCCCTGTACTGCAGTCTCCTTTGCCACTGACCTACAGAAGTAGAAGCTCCAGCAACTGCTACTAGACAAAGTAAGATTCAGACTTTTGGACTTCCCATTCTCCGAACTGGTCAGAAAGCTGCTAAGAATAATAAGCGTATCTGAATTCTTAAACAATGAGACTTCAGAAACTGATGAACACCACCACCACCACCAGATTCCCCCTCATACAAACCACAGAAAACATTCGCTACTATTCTTGTCTACCCATTGCTTCCAGGCTTACTGCAATTCTCAACTCATGACACAACTTCAGCAACCACGAAAAGAGTATTTCTAAAAGGATCCTCAATTCTTCAAATCTGCAAAACAACAGCCTTTTATTCCAAGCCTTAGCCTACTCTTTTGAGGCTAAAAACATTATTTCTGACACAGAGATTCTGATCATTTTCTTAAGTTTTACTGTTAAACATCTAACTGATCTTAACTTCTCTCACCACTCCTGATAAGAAATTCAGAAACATTTCTGGTCAATGCCTTTTTTTTTAACCACAGCCCAGTGTGGACAGTGGAAGAGAACTACCAAAAATTCCTCTAGGCAGAACTCTCCCTCCAGCATTCCTGTATGGCAGCAGACCAGTACCCCCTCTGTGCACAGAGAAGGAAGGAAGAAAAGGCATTCCTGCCTCTTCTCCACCTCAAGAGAAACACATTTGGGATTTAGCCAGTTGGAAAGGGAAAACAGCTTAATATACCTTGATTTAAATAAAGGCTGTGTTAACTTACACATTAGTTGCATGTTTTAAGGTTAAAAAGGACTCCCAATATACATCATTTTTTACCACAAATAAAAAAACGCAAACACACAGCTCTATGCATGTGTAAGAGCCCTTATGGCAAAAAGTTCCCCATCTTAAATTGAAGCATCCACACAGAGAAGCACAAGCTGTGAACCACAGAAGTGATTTATGAGCAATAAATAAGTCAAACAACACTGGCTCAAACCACATTTACAAACACACTACAAGCAATATGATGCAATTACTAGAGTAAAACACGTAACAGCAATCCAGAGAAGAAGCCGTGCTGCTGACACCCCAGTAACACCAGCTGCTGCACCCAGCAAGACTTTCCACCAGGTCTTTTCTTCGGCACTTGGCAAATTGAGCACATCAGAAAAGCACTGCACTTCTCTGGATTGTTAACAATAATCCTCACAAGGCCATCAACCAGACCCATTTACCATTTATTTAATGGAAATTATTTATTAAACACATTAAAAAACAAAATACAGCTCTTTAGATGACTTCATTAAAACAGAAGTTTTTCAGGCCCAAGTGCTTACTGTAATGCAATGGCTCTTCTACTGATTCACAGCTCTTCCCTTTCCCACTCCCACTGCTGGGCAAAATCAGCTCCACACAGGGAAATGAAATTCCTCTTTAAGAAGTGAATTGTGGGTAAAGCGATGAGATTATAAATAGAAGCTGGGGAGGTTCCTTAAAGAATGGTGATAGCTGGGTTCTGAGGACGCTAAAATCATTAAGTGTTACGCTTTCTTCTCTAAACTGTGCTTATTAAAATGGGTAAAACTTAATTGAAAATCAGAAAGGTAAAAACATAACTTTACCTTGCAGTAACTACCTAACGAGTGCAATCATAGGTGGCAAAACAATATATAAGGCATCTTCTCTGAAGTTGCTACAAATGAGGATGCTGTTCACAGAGGCCATTACCACGCAGAGCGCTGCTTTTCCAGGGAACGTTCCCCTCCCTCGCTCATCTGACGCGTTCTCTTCCTGCAGCTCCTGCACTTAATAAACGTGCTCCACTTTCTAAAAACTAAAGCGGGTAGTACTAGAGACTGAAATCTCATTCAGTACGGAAATGCGAATACTCCCCAGAGCACAGTCAATCACATGCACTAATTAACAGACTTGCTGGTACCAGCGCTACATGGCTCCCTGCTACCAAAAGAGGATGACACACTTTTCCAGTGGGTTTTGTTAATGCACAGTAACACGACTGATGAGATTTAACAAGTGAAGGTTTTAACGCAGGATATCGGTGAGCCCCTGCTCCCATTCCGCCCGTGTCACTACCCGACCCGTTCTCAGCATTCCTGTTCAACACATTTCCCTTTCCACTGCTGCATTTCGAACTGGAAATCCTAAGCATAGGATCACCCAATAGCAGAAAAAGCAGCAAGTGTAGATGAGACCGCCCTGCTCGAGGAGCAGTCCTGGCTGCGAGGAGCAGCACTGACACAGGACAGCACCCAGCTGTTGGCACTGGGGAAGTCACCCTGCCAGATCTTTGTCCATTTCATTCATTGGGTAGAGTTGAAGATCTCCTAAGCCCTGACAGCCAGGCTAAATGTGGGTCATGTTGCAGCATAAAACACGACCGTGATACCTTGAACTAAATTTCAAAACTTCACAGCAGGGAGCAGTTGAATAAATCGCTGCTTTCTGCAAATCACCGTCTCCTCTGCTTTCTCCGCCTCCCCCATTCCAAATTTAGAACCTGCTGAGGTAAATGTCAGATGAAGGGATACAGTTTTGTCAGACTAAAGCAATTTTAAGAGGCATAAAACTGTGCTGGACAACCTTAAAGCCTTTGATAAGTGCAGCTCTAATAATGTAACTTAACACGGCGATCATTTACATCTCATTTTCAAAAGAGCTTACACCATCTGTAATTTTCAATTGCACCAGCACAGACTGGGGAAAGCACCACGGAATACTCAGCTGTTGTGACATGCACCAGTTACTTGGCAAGGGAGAAACGGTTTATCAACAAAGATAGGACACAGATACCAGAATGCATTCCACACAACCAGTATTTGATGAGGAGGGCACGTGATTACATTTAAATGCAAAATAAATTGTTTACTGTCTTGTACCAGATTGAATTTAAAAGCTGAAACACAAAATTGCTTGAGAGCTGACGAGGAGGACAGCTGCCCACTCCTAACCCGGTCACTCAATCCCAGCACAGAATTAACACTCCTAACCCTGCAGGAGCTGAGCTAAACCAGGCTGGTGATGTCAAGAACAAAAAGGATCTGACAGAGGAAATCAGATCGGGAGTCTTCAAAGCAGACACAATTTTATGCCTTTGTTTGCATGAATGGCTCTGAGAGAAAGAGAGCAAAAAGAAAAATGAAGAAAAATACTGAAGACTGCCAAGTCAAGGGAGGCCAAACTGTTAGAAGCAGAGCTGATAACAGTGACTAATGCAACAAATGGATGATGGAGCACTGATTTGGGCTTCTCTCAGGATCACTAGAGACAAACCAAATTCCCACAGGGCTGAGTTGCACCTGTGCCAATTGCTGCCCAGCTCTCCAGGTTAAAGCAATGAGTGCAGTCAGGTGATTAAGAGCCAGGCTAGCGGTTGTTTTAGAGAACTGTCCTGGAAAAGGTGTGATTACCAGCAGCTGTGTGAGTGGGTGTGCTGCTCCATTAAGCAGGTGCTGCTCCGCTGCTGAAGAGCATTTATAGCCAAAGCACGAGGGCTGCTGGGAGTGCAGGCTCAGGGAAAGTTAGTGGCCTAAAAAGGAAGAGCTGCCTGAGGGCCAAGTCATTTCTACTACACTGCTCTCCAAAGAAGGATGAGGAAAGACCACTGCCCAAGAAGGAGCCCTATGGAATGGTAAGTCTCTTAAGCTAGAGCAGAAAGAAAGGTGGAAGTTGGGCTACAAGGTAGTTAATGATCCAAACAATTCCAGAAGGAATTAATAAATAATACATCTGAACTAGGGAGGTGATAGTGTGGGGGAAGTGCTTGAGTGATAAGGTAGGAAAGAGGATGGCTTTTTTTTCTTCCTATCCTTCCCTTCTGGTAGTTCTGTGTAATCAGAAAATGGTGGGGAGCAGAATTTAACCAAAACAAGCAAAGCTTTTCTTCTGAAAAGGAACAATGAAAAACTACAGCCTTTCTTTACATCTAAAACATCATAAATCAATTAACTTCATTTTAAAAGCTAAATGCATTAGGCACTCCTGTAGGCCAAATTTACCATCCATCCTTTAAGTATTAAGTTTACAATGAGTATTCAGTTCCCCATAAAATAGTTCCTAGAAGTACTGACAAAGATAACTTCTTTGTTTTTTAATTCTAAAGCTTCATAGAAAACACTGAACCAATGAAAGCAGTATAAGTTAATATTCAAATGCCATTTTATCTGACCCAATCCATTATTCTGGAAGAACTGCTTCTTCATGCATGAAGGAGCCTCTGCAAAGTCTACTTACAAATATGAGTACCTTTAGAAATATGAACACACTAGGCTGAAGCAGCAGGAGTCTGCTCCTGGAACTCCTTGATGTGTGCTGAGGATGACTTTTCACTGTTTTTCCCCATTACTTGAGAACACTAAAATTGATATAGATCAGAAAACCTCTGGAAAGGAGAAGTAAACAAAGTAAAACCACACCTGATCAAGTGTGTAATTAAACTTGTTTCTTTTTACTTCAAAACTGTGATTAAACTATAAAAATTGAAGTCTAACAAGGCTGGAAGCAACCAGGTAACTGAAGTGTGTTTTTTCCTTTGCCTGTGCAGTAGGCACACGCTGACTGGCTGCTGGGTTACTTCTGCACTGTTGAAAGCAGTGGGAGAGATTGTAATCTGCAGTATTAAGAAAACTATGTTTACTATATAGTATAACCTATACTACATAGTATAACCTATTCAGTTGATCAAAGATCTAATAAGATGATTATAACCTGTGAGACTTCCCCTTTTCCCCCTCTCTGAACTCTAATACTGGATGCTCATACCAGACCATTCCTTTGTATCTTTGTGCCTCTAACCTTGAAGCTTCTTCATGTAATCCAAAACTTTATTTGAAAATCAGATCCAAATGTTTTCCCCATAAATAAGTGATTCTGAAACTGCCTGATAAGCCTTGAACTCAAAGTTAATTTGGGATTCTCCTCAAGCCCAGCTGCTTGTGTTGCGGTTTCACATCATGCTAAGCAGAACTAAGCTGGTCCTCCTGCAGTTCCTCCTTCCCCATGTTTCTGTTTCCCCTTCACTCTTGCATCAATGCTGATCCTTCTCTGATAAGGAGATAAGCTGGGTAAGAGATGTAAACTGGCCAAAAGCTAGGGTGGGAGGAAAAAGGAGGAATGCTTTTGGGGGACTCCAACTCCCTGCATTACAGTAGTAATTTAAGTGTGTATTTGCAACACAGCTGTTTAACGGACTGAAATCCAGATAACAATGAGATTGTTTCTCTGGCCATACCTACCTAAAATCTCCTCTTGCCCAGCAGGAAGCAGATCTTGCTTCCAACTGCCATCACCCAGGCATTAGTTAAACAGTAACACTGAACAAAGTCTAAAATCTTAAGGGAAGTCAAAGTACAATGCTTTTTAGATAACAAAACTATAGTAGTCCTTATGTGTAGTCAAATAAAAAAATGTTAGTCTGTTTACAAAGGGTTAATATCTCTGCTGTTGAGCCTTATTAGGAAGAACAGAAATCATTGCTTTAAACTCTGAGTAATGATACTCTTTAAAGAGAATGAACATCAGAAATGCACCTAAAAGATACCTACTCCACTTTTGGAGGAGGGAAATTAAGCTAATTTTACGGTGCTGTATTCCTAAGCTTACTATAAAACTTAAAGTTTACTAAACTTGTTCTTTCAAGTATGCTCATTTTCTTCATTTCCCACTCAAAGAAGCACTAACTTGTCTTTGAACATAAGCTTTCTCAGAGAGAATTAAGTTTATTGCTTTCACGTTCCCTTCAGTGGCGGCATTTTACTTAGTAAGTGATGGATTTCTATGGGAATTGAACTACATTTCAGCCTGAAGTACAGGCAAATGAAGCAACAGCCCTCTGTATGTGGCTGCTGCCCTGGCTGGGATGATGAGGTGCAACGCCTGTCTCCCTGCAGAAAACAACAGAAGCTTTGAGCAGGTTTATGGCAGAACTTCACACACTTCAATGGATGAGTTGAGGCAATACCTGGATTTACCCTCAGTCCATACCATGCACGGACAACAAACGAGTTAATGATCTTTTTCCATTATTTTTCAGGATTATGTAGTCATAGACAAGACAACGTGGTGAGGAAAAGAAGCAAACATACCCAGCGTATCCCAGCTGGACCTCAACTGCCATATGAGGTAAATTCAATGTACTTTAGCAAGTTAAAATTTATATTCTTAAAATTTGGGACACAAACATATCTGCATGTACCCCCTCATAAAACTTGTATAGAGGAAGGCATTTAGTTCTCTAATTCTTGATATCATTCCTACAAATCCTTTAAAACTTCATGTTAGTCTTATTTTTGTTTTATTCAGAAACATTATGTTTAAAAAGAAAAAGCTTTAATGTGGTCCACCTCTGGATTTCCCAACCACTCACAAGTTCACAAGATAACACAAAGCTAGTTTGCACCCTGCTATGAAATGCTGCTTCTGGTTTTATTTTGCTACAGTGCATAACTATGCAAACAGATAAACCGAAGTTCAGAAATGTTTCCTCCAACAAGAAGTTCTGAAGGGCTTTAGTCTATTTTCCTAACACCACAAATATTTTCATGTTGAATACTCAGAAGTTTGAGGATTTGCCTATCTACTGCAATGCAACCTTACATTTAACAGTAAGAGTGAATGTGATTGCTCTATTGAAATATACTTAAAGTGTTCTCATAGAACACTTCTCTTTATATTTACATAAGACTTGCATACTGGGAGGAGAATAGTCTGTGAAAACATGTATTTGTTGAACAGAGTAAGCATTCTTGGCATTTTGTAGAAGCTGAGTGGGTTTTTTTTAAGTATACAGCACTGAAAATATAAAACTAAAGAAAAAAATCAGTTTAGAGAATTTGCTAAACAGTAACAAGATTTTTTCAGAATACATCCTGGGAATTAAATTTCCTTCTCCCAGAGTGGGAAGGGATGGTGCATTACCACTCCTTGCACCGGGGAGCAGCACATCGTGAGTCCTGTAACGCTCCCCCACTCCCAGGAGATTCATCTCTAATGTGTGGGAAAATGTCAAAGACTCCTTTAACCCCTTGATGGCTTAATGCTGGAATAATCTAAATTAAAGAAGGGGAGGGGAGGAAAGATGTTGAGTACACAACACAAAGCCAACTGCTTCATTTCAAGTGCTCTTTCACTCAGTAGGATGATGTTTTAGGGGCTGTTAGCATATTAACATTTAATGGCTCCATCAGGGAAGTAATGCTGCCTCATCATATTTTGAGGAGCTCCAAAACCAGAGCTTTACCTGGCTGCCAATACAGAACAACAAGGCACCCTTCCTCTTCTGCAGGCTTACATACTGTGAAGGTATGTGAGCATGCATCACAACTATGTAATGCTAAGTGTAAGGTACTGATCAAGTCAGTATACGCTGCTTGAGTGAGTATCTGTAATACAGCTGATCACACAATGTTATTTGGTTTAGCATAAATAAGCTGTATGACAGGAAACTTAAAGGCTGACAAGTGCTTAAGTATTCTTTCACAAAACCTACAAAGAAATAAATTCTGCAAAGCTCTTAATCTAACTGGAGCTGAATGAGAGTCAACCTCTTGTTTCTTGGAGAGAGGAAAAGAAAAACAAAGCATGTTGGTTCCTATCAGCTGAGTCACGAAGTTGCAGGATGTGTTTGCTATTTTCCAGTTCTGAAGGCCTGATCAGACCACAGAGCTAAAGCACCTAACTGGTTCAGGCTCTGTTTCATTAAGTCTAAAAATAAGTCAATTCATGTTTTTTAAAATGAGCACGTTATTAAATTTTAACCTTCAGGTACTTAAAATGTAATAAAGGTTTCTTTGTCCTCCTTCTCTGTGTTTATAGGAATATGAGCTGCCTAGTGCTGAGGTGCATGGCAGGGGCAGCAAGGCTCCCATTGCCCAGCCCCACACTTCCCCTCCTCAGCCCTGCCACCCCTGCACTCTGCTGGCAATCATTATTTCCTATCAGACAAACAACCTGAAGCACAATATTCTAAAAGAGTACACGTAACCCTCAGAGCCTAGAGGAGTGACAAAATTTGCTATAGCTTCAGTAGTGCAAAGCAGCAATTCTCACTTTCGTGTTCAGTCGCTATGAAGATCAGTTTAGGTTCGAAAGAGAACGGTAACATGGTCAGAGTACAAACGGTGTGTTTCAGCCCGGAGGTCCCTGATTGCTCTCTCTTTTAGACAGATCTACATGATAACTGTTCAGCTGGATTCTGGTAGCTCAAATTCCCACTCCCTACCCTGCAAAACATCTAATGATTAGAAATGCTCCTTCCAACTGTTCTCAGTGTAGCACAGACAGAGTCCAGACGATTAGCGTAGTTCTTAATTATCAGCAATTATAAATAATTATGCCTATAGTAGATGGCTGCTGTATACAAAACAAACATTAGTGCAAAACTGAATTGCAAAGCAAAGCCTGACCTTGAACTGGTATCCCCAGAAATGCTTTGGCTAATGAATGCTAGGCAATGTTCCGAATGTTTTATCTTCTATTTTAGTGTATTCTGAAACGCCAGTACATTAAAAGACCAGTCAGGTTTACTAATCACTTCAAGAATTTATTTTAATCACACATTATATACCGTAGGAGTAAGATGGAATGTAAGAGATCCATTTTAAATGGAGGAGTTCCATCTTGAAGCCTCATGTTTTAAAAAAATGCAAACAGGTGCTAAGACCAAGGCTCAACTCACCTGCTTTCTGAAGGTGGGTGAAGAATGGTCTTACCCACCAGACGTCAGTAAATACAAACTCTTACTCCATGCACTGTGTCCAGATAATCATATTTGACAATCTCTATTATTATGAAAAACTATTTTTGTTTGAAGTACAGCGTACTTTATCTTTGTCCAAGTTTGTAAGCTCTTTCAAATACAGCCCTGTATACCGTAAGGCTCCTCCCCATGTTTTCTTTCATACATCTGCAGAATAATTTCCATGTCTCTGCTGCTTTGTGCATGCTGACTTCCTGTTTTCACCCACATTATTCTTTTAGCCTTGCAGCAGAACTTGGAGTCAAAGACAACCTAATTATTTTAAATGAGATTTGAACATTAGCTCATTTCCAGCCTTCCTGCTTTATATCTGAAGGACAACAGATTTCAGTATCGAGTTCCAAAATGTTTTATCTAGAAAGTATTTTAGGAAGACATTTAAATGCTTGTCAATATTAGAGCTGCTGAACTCTAGTTCAGCACGTTACAAAATTCACTTATACAGCTCTTCCTCTCCTATCTAGCCACATCCTGATAGAAGCAGCCGAACTATTCACGAACCGTCTTTACTTAAAGTTAGACCAACAAGCTTGCAGATGTTGTTTCGCAACCCCTCTGCCATGCAGCAAAATCCACTCAAGATTTCGTTCCTGACCCCCTTTGTGTGCCCACTCAGCTGTGTTGGAGCAGCAGCGATGCCCAGCTAAGAGGATGGCAGTGGTTTGAAAACAAATCCCACCACTTCAGTCATGTCACTGGTTGGTTTCCAGCAGTGTTCCAGAGATGGCTGTACTGATGCAGCTTGGAATGACCAACCAGAGCAGTAGTCCTCTCAGTTCTGTCACTGGAGAATTGTCTTCACCTACTTTCTTACTTCCAACTTGAACAGCAGCAGTAGCAGAAGGCACTGGGGCTGCTCCACATGGGAAAGCCCTGTCCTGTGACAGGTAGTTATCGTAAGGCCAGTTCTCTCATCTCCAGAGTTACATCTCTAAAGATGTTCATCAGCAAAGATTCCTTTTTAGTTTTAATTATTCTTCACAGATCGCTTGTTCCAACGCTCTTGTCCCTGAGAACACTCATCTATACGCAGACAGGCTGTGATTAAGGCAGCACTGAAATTCTTCTGCTCGAGTCCACAGTACTTTTGCTTTGTCAGACAAAGCTCTTCTGTTGGGCAGACAACTGTTAAAACTCTTGAAAAATAGATTAACAAGTATTAATGGTGGAAGTTCAGCACAAAACATTTCAATATGTTTTGTTAGGTAGCCACTTACGGTATAGGCTCACGTCCTGGCAAATGATACAGATCTGGCTGTACAGGTGCAAACCTAGCTTTGCTTTAGTTTCAAGCCTTCCTATCTTTGTAGATGTCATTTCAGTGAGCTCCATGTGGAAGGATCTGTCTGTGAAGCACTGCCCATTTTCTGATCCCTGACTTGCAAACTGATCTAAACAGAGAGACGCTTTTGCAGAGCTCCATTTAACCTGTGTGATCCACGCTGCACTCTTAATACACTCCAAAGTATCTCCAGCAGTAAAGTTGCACAGATAATTTGTAATATGCCGTATATTAAATTATTCCTTCAGTCTCCTAACAACACAAACTATTGTTCCCGTTGCTGTGGCACGTCCTAGACAAAGCTGCAGCTTTCAGATGGGCACCATGCTTCCCCCTTCACTCCATGAGCTAAAGGAGGCTGCTGCTAGAAAATGGTGCAAAACCTTAAGGACAGGCTTAAGGTAGGAAGCTGCTTAACTTGCTGAGTAAAGCTTGCAGATCAGGAATACAACTAAGACACACGAGAACCACCAGAACACCAAGGCTACAAGCACAATGTCTACACAGCAGCCTCAGTAAAATACCTAATGTGTTTCCCAGCTTCCATAAAATCAAACAAAAAACCCTCCTCCTTCAGAGTTCCATTACAGCACAAACCGGAATTCTAACAAGTAATTTATTTCTCAGGTAAACAACTACGTATATACTTTCTGCTCCTAGGCCCTCCTTGATTCCTTTGCTAAAAAGAGCCCTCTGAGGCATTAAAAAAAAGGATTCCTGTTGCACTCTTACAATAGAGAAAACTGAGTTGTTGCCAACTTTTTTTTTTTTTAAATAAGCACCATCTTGGAAGTGTAATTAGTAGCTCAAAAGGACATGTTAAGCATTTTAACTGCTTTTTCTATGGGACCTGCCTAGGCATTTGTATTCTTTAAGGCTCCACCTGCAGAAATCACTCAATGTAGAAAATGTGAGTGCAGGTCCCCAAGCTTATGCCAAGCTTCTCTGTTGAGTGGACTCCTACAACCCAATTTCAGCGTGGGAACATAAATTACGTGACTTAATACAACGTTAATAATCTTGCAGGATACTGTAGAATAATCACACTTCCAAGTGTGAAGCACCAACACTGAAGAGGGAATACAAAACAGATGAAACCCTGCAATGACTCAGTTGGAGTACTTTAGGTATGAAGCTTTTGTATGCAACAGAGCAAAGCTCAACATATGCATCATGCAACTAGGACTAAAATTCAGAGGCAGGATCTGTTGAGATTGTTCTGAGGGGGTTTTAAGGTAGAGGGTACATTTTCTAGCCCAGCATACGTCATTATTACCTTTGATTGCTATACATTTCTCCTAGCAAAAAAAAACAAAACCTAAACAAAACTGTGTAAGACTAAGTGACATGCCTCGTATATTTCAGTTCTGAAGAGAGAATGGCACTTTCATTCATAAAGACATAGCCTGCATATAACCTTCATTCATAAAGATACAGTCTGCATATAACCTTCACTTAACGTTACCCCATTTGGGCCAGAGATGGCACATTACAAGCTCTACACATACAAACACGTACACAACTACACGACAAAACAAGGGGCTAATTTTAGACCTCTGCAGCCTGCTAGCAAACAGAAGCAAGAGGCTGCAGCCTCTGCAGCAGGACTGCCTGTTGTAGCAGGTGCTACACAACTGGAATGAGGAATTCTGGTTCACCACCCAGCCTGCCAGGCACGGTGGCACTCCAAATAACAACACACCACACTACAAACAAGAATACTGAGCTTTTCAGTGGTAGTTTAACAAGATTGTTTTTATTTACACTGCCACGCTTTAAAAAATAGATGCTTTTGTTGGTGAGTTGGGAAGGCATTTTCAGTTTGCTCTATCTTACGAGTATTCTACTCCACTTTAAAGAGTGTTTTCCATTCTGAACTTTGCACTTGCTTAGAAGAATAAGTCTTCCTAATATCCAGTACTGTCTGATCTTAGTAACTTTTACCTTGCTGAGTACCACGCTCACTCAATTTGTGGCCCTTTGTGGCATGTTTTCAAGACTTCTTACATAAAATGTCAAAAGCATTTTCCTGCCCGTGAAGTATTTTAGTCTCATCTATCCTTATATTTCAGTTCTTCCTCTAAATTTCAAGCAAAGTAAACAGCCTGAATACATTATGTCTGTATTGAGAGTTCAACTTCAAAATGCAAACAGGAAAGGGATGCATGGTAGTGTCTTTTTTATAAACAGACTGATCCACACAATTCAGGTGAAAAGTGAGTAAAGAGTTAATCCGAATGCGAAGGGCTCCATGTCAGTAATAGCATGAATAAACCCCCACAGAAGGCTTCATGGCTAGCAGCACACTCCACAGAGTCCAGATGAACCAGCAGGAAGAACAGAGGGCGGATAATCCTGTAAAATTACCCCAGTGGAAATGCTGATAAATTCCCAATTACGAGACCTGCTCTAGAATGAAAAAAAAATGCAAGATACAATACAATTACCAGTCAACACTTGCACATCTCTGTATTTAAGCCAGACACATACCGCAGGTATTCCTTAATCCCTGAAATTTTGAATTTGTTGCCCATTGTGGTGAGAGCTAGATTAAGAAAACAAACCCAGGAAATCAATCTATCAAACAAACAAAAAATCAAACAAGAAAACCTGGAGATCTGCAACCCTGCTCGCAAAGCAAATACCTGCCTGCCGAATTACAGTGCAGGGTACTACCACAGAACTGCTGGGGTTGGAAGGGACCTCTGGAGATCCCCCAGTCCCACCCTCCATTGAAGCACGTTCCCTATAGTTGGCTGCAGAGGAAAGAATCCAGATGCGTCTTGAATATCTCCAGAGAAGAACACTACACCACCCCTCTTGGGCAGCCTGTTCCAGTGCTCTGTCACTACGTGCTTGTACAGATAGACGTTAAAAAAAAAAGAAGGAAAAAAGGAAAAAAAAAAAGAAAAACAACAAGCCTGCTGACTGTATTTGTTATGGTTATACTTCCGTACTACACAACGCAGAGTAAGCCTGCTATGAATTTTTAATTTTCATGGAAAAGTTGTCGAGATATGCTGCGCACACATTTTGCATACACCACGACAGAGACAGCTGCGTGGACACAGGCTTTCCTAAAGCACCCTGTGATCCAGGCTTACAGCTCCCCACAAAGCCCTGAGCCGCACAGCTCCGCGCAGGCACCCGGGCCCCGCTGACCCACTTCTACGTGCTCCGGGGGTGCGCGCAGCCCCCGTAAGGCTCATTAAGATCCCTCCCTAACGAGCAACGACGTGCCTGCTCGCAAGCTCCACCACCCTTCAACTCCCCCGCCCCGCAACCGAGGAAGCGCCGTCCCAATTCCCCTCTGTTTACCCCCGCAGGTGTGTGTCCCCCCGCCCCGCATGTCAGCGCAAGCCCCGCCCCCCGCCCGTCCCCATTGGCCGCCGGCGCTGCCAATCAGGCGCCGAGCGCTCGGGGTGGCTCTCCCCTCGCCCGGCCGCTCGCAGGGCCGCGGGCCGCCCGCTGCCAGCCACAGGCCTCGCCCCGCCGCCCCGGCAGCGCCGTCCGTCGGCGAGCGGAGGGCTCAGGAAGGAAGGGAAGCGAGATGGCTGGAAAATTGCGCTTTGGACCATTATCAGATTGATGTCATTTCCCTCTCTGCCTTTGTTTAATGATTTTAAACAGTTGGGGAAAAAAATAAATATATATATACGTATATTATAAAGAACTTGGAGCTTCCAGATGCCGTTAGACTAATTTCTCTTAATTGCCCTCCGATGCGAACACGGCCCGATTCTCGGCGAGAAGCTGCCAGCTCGCTCCGGCGGCGGATGGGCGGCAGGACGAGCCCCGGCCCCCGCCCGCAGCCCC